>NC_091183.1:24405569-24613069 GCF_040958095.1 Procambarus clarkii
AATTGGATAAGTTTAGATTTAGGAAAGACTTGGGTAAATACTGGTTCAGTAACAGGGTTGTTGATTTGTGGAACCAATTGCCGCGTAACATTGTGGAGGTGGGGTCCCTCGATTGTTTCAAGCACGGGTTGGACAAGTATATGAGTGGGATTGGGTGGTTATAGAATAGGAGCTGCCTCGTATGGGCCAATAGGCCTTCTGCAGTTACCTTTGTTCTTATGTTCTTATGTTCTTTAGAACAGGAATTCGTACAACTGGTTAGAAATGTTAAAAAAGAGATAAGGAAAGCAAAAAGAAACTATGAAGTTCGCATAGCAGGGCAAGCAAAGACAAATCCTAAAGGGTTTTTTCAGTTATATCGTACTAAGACTAGGGAAAGGATAGGTCCATTAAAAACTGAGACAGGTCAAATAACAGATAGTGATGAAGAGATGAGTAGTATTTTTAATAAATATTTTGTATCTGTATTTACTAAAGAGGAACTTAACAATATGCCTTCAGCCGAACAAGTCTATGTGGGTGGGGATGAGGACAGGTTGACGAGTTTAGCAGTTACCAGGGAGGATGTTCTTAAACAAATAGTAAAACTCAAACCAAACAAATCCCCAGGGCCGGATGAAGTGTTTGCCAGGGTGCTTAAAGAATGCAAAGAGGAGCTTTGTGACCCACTGTCAACCATATTTAATAAATCAATAGAGTCAGGCAGAGTGCCAGAGTTTTGGAAAGTTGCTAATGTGATACCAGTTTTTAAGAAAGGAGATAGATCACTTGCGTCTAACTATCGACCAATTAGCCTAACGTCTATTGTGGGAAAGTTACTCGAATCCATAATAGCAAATAAAATTCGTCTTCATCTTGAAAAACATAAATTAATAGTTGAGTCGCAGCATGGTTTTATAAATGGCCGTTCATGTTTAACAAATTTGTTATCTTTTTACTCTAGCATTGTTGAGGCAGTGGATAGTGGTAAGGATTGCGATGTTGTATACCTTGACTTTAGCAAAGCTTTTGATACAGTGCCACATGAAAGACTGATTAAAAAGATAGAGTCTCATGGTATTGGGGGTGCTATATTAAGCTGGATTAGGGCATGGCTATACCAAAGGAAACAGAGAGTTAGTATAAATGGAATCAAGTCAGAGTGGGAAAATGTTGTAAGTGGAGTGCCTCAAGGCTCTGTCCTGGGACCTCTGTTGTTTATAATATATATAAATGATTTAGATTCAGGTTTGAGTAGCAACATTTGCAAATTTGCCGATGATACGAAAATCGGTAGGGAAATTAATTCGGAGGAGGACTCACTATCACTTCAAGTTGATCTAGATAGGGTTTTGAAATGGTCAAAGGATTGGCAGATGCAGTTTAATGCTGATAAATGTAAAGTTCTGAGGTTAGGTAATGATGATAGAGTTACAAGATACGAGCTAGATGGTGTTTTGATTGCGAAGTCGGATTGCGAAAGGGATCTGGGAGTTATGATTAGTAAGAATTTAAAACAAAAGGATCAATGCATAAATGTTCGTAATAAGGCAAATCGGACACTTGGATTTATTAATCGCAGCGTTAGTAACAAGACACCTGGTGTGGTTCTCAAGCTATATCTTGCTCTAGTTAGGCCCCATTTAGATTATGCAGTTCAGTTTTGGTCGCCATATTATAGAATGGATATAAATTCACTTGAACGTGTCCAGCGTAGGATGACTAAGTTAATTCCCCAAATTAGAAATCTTTCATATGAAGAAAGATTAACAAAGCTTAAGTTGCATTCACTGGAAAGGCGAAGAGTTAGGGGCGACATGATAGAGGTTTACAAGTGGGTGAATGGACATAACAAGGGGGATATTAATAGGGTATTAAAAGTATCAACACAGGACAGAACACGAAACAATGGGTATAAATTGGATAAGTTTAGATTTAGGAAAGACTTGGGTAAATACTGGTTCAGTAACAGGGTTGTAGATTTGTGGAACCAATTGCCGCGTAACGTGGTGGAGGTGGGGTCCCTCGATTGTTTCAAGCGCGGGTTGGATAAGTATATGAGTGGGATTGGGTGGTTATAGAATAGGAGCTGTCTCGTATGGGCCAATAGGCCTTCTGCAGTTACCTTTGTTCTTATGTTCTTATGTAACATTGTGGAGGTGGGGTCCCTCGATTGTTTCAAGCATGGGTTGGACATGTATATGAGTGGGATTGGGTGGTTATAAATAGGAGCTGCCTCGTATGGGCCAATAGGCTTTCTGCAGTTGCCTTTGTTCTTATGTTCTTAAATTTGCAGATGTTGCTACTCAAACCTGAATCTAAATCATTTATAAATATTATAAACAAAAGAGGTCCCAGGACAGAGCCCTGAGGCACTCCACTAACAACATTATCCCTCTCTGACTTAACCCGATTTATACTAACTCTGTCTCCTTTGGAATAGCCATGCCCTAATCCAACTTAATATAGCACCCCCAATTTGTGTTTCCCTGTTAGTTAACACTAAATCTAAAATATTATTTCCCCGCGTTGGTTCCTTAATGTTTTGCGTAAGGAAGTAAGTAAGTAATTATCAAAGGAAGGCACCAAACCGGGAAGGCTATGTAGCACCATCAAATACGCAAAATAATCAGAGGGCGCTAAATATCACCAAGGATGCCAATTCGAGAACAAAAACGCATAAGGCGAACGATATCAAAAGTATCCGAGTCACCAAGAATTCTATCGAAGGACAGGTGACCGCGAGGGGCGGTCGGAAAGAAAGACACACGCTCGTCCTGGAAGTCAGGACATTCAAGAAGGACATGCACGACCGTAAGAGGGACAATGCAACTAGGACAATAAGGAGCAGGGCGGCGCTCCATCAAGTGACCATGGGTTAAGCGAGTATGGCCAATACGCAACCTCGCCAGAGCTGTTTCCCACCGCCATTTACGGTGGAAGGAGGACGGCCACGAGGAAACACAACATTTAAGAGTACGTAGCTTGTTACCAGTAACAGACAACCAAGAAGCCTGCCAACGGGTAAGGACTGAGGAATGGATAACCGGGTAAAAGTCGGAATACGGAATGCCTTTACGAGAGATGGGACAAGAGCGGACAGCTTCCTTGGCAGCAGCATCCGCACGTTCATTTAAAGACACACCAATATGGCTGGGAACCCAACAAAACTCAACCGACTTAAATTTACTGTGAACGAGAAACAGCCAATGCTGGATCTCGACAACTACTGAGTGAACCGGATTAAAGGACCCGAGAGCCATGAGGGCACTACGAGAGTCAACAACAACTACAAAGGAAGACTGACAACGAGAAAGCAGGAGACGAAGAGCATAGAGAATAGCATAAAGTTCCGCTGTAAAGATGCTAGTCTCTGGAGGCAAGCGACACATATAAGTGCGATCAGGAAAAACAACAGAGTAGCCAACACCGTCCGCTGACTTAGACCCATCGGTGAAGACAGAAACGGAGCGGGAGTGAGAAGAAAAGTGCTCGAGGAAAAGGCGTTTTAGAACCGTAGGAGGGGTAAAAGCTTTAGTGATACGGGTCAAGGATGTACAAAACCGCGGAAGAGGGACCCTCCACGGGGGCAAAGAAGGAACAACACGAGGAGAAACATCAGAAATACGAACGGAAAGAGAATCCTGCAGGCGAGATAACCGGACAGAAAGAGGGAGGTGGTGAAGAGGAACAGGAACCGCAGGAGGGGTAAAAGTTAAAGCACGACAGAGGCGAGAGGAAGGATGTTGCAAGGACCGCGCAAGATAGCGAAGACAGTAGCGATCACGGCGGTCCTGGAAAGACAGGAAGCCAGTGTCAACATACAAGCTAAGGATGGGAGTCGAACGAAAGGCACCAGAACTGAGGCGCAACCCAGTATGGTGCAAAGCATCAAGACGGTGAAGAGTAGAAGGAGAAGCAGACGAGTAAGCAGGGCAACCATAATCGAGCTTAGACAGGACGAGAGAGGAATGTAAAGCAAGGAGAGTGCGCCAATCTGCCCCCCAAGAAGTATGGGACAAGACCCGAAGGAGGGTAAGGGCCTTAGAGCACTCAACACGGAGATAAGAGATATGGGGAGACCAAGACAAACGAGTGTCAAGGAATAACCCCAAAAGCTTCGCGGAATCTTTGTATTCAAGGGGATGACCAAAAAGTGACAAAGAGGGACAAAGAACAACCCGTTTCCGCGTAAAAGTCATGGCACAAGTCTTAGAAGCAGAGAACTTGAAGCCATGATCTGTGGCCCAAGACGACACGGCATCAATTGCAAGTTGAAGCCGGCGTTGAAGGAGAGGCGAATCATCACCCTGACAACAAAGGGTAAGATCATCGACATAGAGAGCGGAGAAGACACCAGAAGGAAGAGAGGAAAGAAGACCATTGAGGGCAACCAGAAAAAGAGTAGTGCTCAGAACACTACCCTGGGGCACACCTTCGTATTGCTGAAAAGAGGGAGAGAGAGCGGTACCAAGGCGCACCCGAAAGGAACGACGAGAGAGGAAGCTGTGGAGAAAGAGAGGGAGATGACCACGAAGGCCAAAAGAATGAAGTTGAGATAGGATATGATAACGCCAAGTGGTGTCGTAAGCTTTTTCCAGGTCAAAAAGGACGGCAACAACGGAGGTCTTCGCAGCAAAAGCAGTACGAATATAGACCTCCAAGTTCACCAGGACATCTGTCGTGCTGCGGCACTTGCGGAAACCAAATTGAGAAGGGGAGAGGAGGTGATGGTGTTCCAGGAACCACATCAGACGAACGTTAACCATACGTTCAAGGAGTTTGCAGACACAACTTGTGAGAGCAATAGGGCGAAAGTCCTTAGGGGAAGTACCCAGAGACCCCGGTTTGCGAACAGAGAGGACAACGGCATCGAGCCAACCCTCAGGGACTGACGACGACTCCCAGATCCGATTATACAGACTCAGTAAATACTGAGACGTGCTCAGAGGGAGATGGCGAAGCATCTCATAATGAATACCATCGGAGCCCGCCGCCGTAGAACCGCAGAGGGCCAGGGCAGAACGAAGTTCAGAGAGAGAGAAGGGATCATTACAGGGAAGCTGAAGATGAGTGCAGAAATCTAAAGGACGAGACTCAAAAACAGGTTTACGAAGAAGGAAAGATTGGGGAAGATGAAGACCAGAGCTAACAGAAGAAAAGTGGGAACCCAGTTCGGAAGCGACCTGCAACGGGTCCGCCACAAGAGTATCATGGAGGTGAAGGACCGGTGAAACATCGGGAACGAACTTACCCGCTATCTTGCGGATACGCTTCCAGATCTGGGCCAGAGGGGTTTCGGACGTAATTGTTGAGACATAAGATGCCCAACATTCATGTTTAGCCGTACGGATGGCCCTACGGGCCAACGCACTCGCTTTCCGAAAGAAAAGAAAATAATCGGTCGTCTGCCTACGGCGGTGCCTCTTCCAGGCTGCACGCTTACAGCGGACAGCCCGAGCACAGTCCGCATTCCACCAGGGAACGCACTTCCGTGGACCCCGGGAGGAAGAGCGAGGAATAGAGCGGAGGGCAGCGTTGAAGACAGTGTCATGAAAAAGGAGGAGAGCGCGAGAGAGAGGCAGAAGGGAGAGGTCAGAGAGAGCAGCACTGAGGGTAAATAGGGTCCAGTCCGCCTTAGCAAACTGCCACCTAGGGAAAGAGAGGGAAGGGCGAAAAGAGAAAAAGGAAACAAGGATGGGGAAATGATCACTTCCATGGAGGTCATCAAGAACCTGCCACGTGAAATCTAAGTAAAGAGAAGAAGAGCAGAGAGAAAGATCAAGGCAAGAAAGGGTGCGAGTCCGAGAGTCCAAATGAGTGGGCTCACCAGAATTCAGAAGAGACAGGGAAGAAGAGAGGAGAAACGGCTCAAGGAGGCGACCCCGGGTATTCGTCAGAACGTCACCCCAAAGAGAATGATGACAATTGAAGTCACCCAGCAGGAGCACAGGCTCCGGCAAGGAGTCTAGGAGGTGTTTCAAATCAGGAAGAGAGAGCGGGACACTCGGGGGGAGATAAATGGAACAAACTGTGTACCATTTCCCCACAAAGATACGAGCAGCAGAACAATGGAGGCGAAGGAAAAAGCACAGGAACAAAGGGAACATCAGCACGAATCAAGAGGGCAGAAGAATTAGAAGCCCCAGCAATGGCTGGGGGGGGGAGAGAAAGGAATAGCCACGAAAACGACCAGGACGAGCACCAAGCATTGGCTCCTGGAGACAGACACAAAGGGGCGAAAACCGCGAAATCAGAAGTTGGAGTTCGAGGAAATTGGCGTAATAACCTCGAACGTTCCATTGAAGAATGGACAACGACGAGAAGAGAAAGGACAAAAACAGAGAACAAGGAAGAAACAAAGGCGAAAGAGCAACAGAGCACGTTAAAGAATATCAGGGTCGGGATCAGGGTCAGCAAAGTCAGGGTTAGGGGGCATGGGTAAACTGAGCAAAGACGGAGGGAAGGAAACGGGAGAACAGATCAGAGGAGGGCGGGCGGGGTCCGGAGGAGGAGGAGGAGGAGGAGGAAGAGGAGGAGACAATGGAGAGGAGCAGTCAAGGACCGCAGCAGGAAGAGGGGGAGTAGAAAGAGAGGAGCGCACCCCAGCAAGAGCAGCAACCGAAAGGGAAGCAGGGGCCAAAGAAACCTCCATAGCAGGAACAGGGGGCGTAATCACTGAAACGGGAGGGGAAGGAGCAACAGAGCCAGAAGTAGGAGCTGAGGAAGAAATCGAAGCCTTCTTACCCGCCGGGGAAGTGGAAGGAGAGGAGCCAGGCTTACGCTTCTGACTTAAAGAGACCGGTGTCCCAGCAACTACGTACCGGGCAACGGATTCCAGTGTCTCAACAGGAGAAGCCGAACGAGAGCACACACGACGGCCGTTAGGAGAGCGATGGACATCCGCCCGCACCGACAGGCGGTGGGGAGAGCCGATAGATGGAGGAAGAGGATGGGAAGGAGGATCGGAGGGGGACGAGGAAGAAGACACAGGAGACACGACAGACCGGGTAGAAGGAAGGGGAACCCCAGACAGAGGACCAGGAGGAGGATCCTTCGGGAGAGAACCCAAAGGAACAAAGGAGGGGGCAGTGGGCGCATCAGGGTCCAAGGCCCGGAAACGGTTGTGAAGGCGGGAAGGACGAGGAGAGGAAGAGCGCAACACACGAGCATAAGAGATATTAGCATAAGGCGGGAGCCGGCGAACCTGGCGTCTCGCCTCAGGAAAAGATAAACGCTCCCGATGCTTCAAGTTGAGGACGGCTGCCTCAAGCTTGTAATGGACACACGCACGGGAGAAGGTAGGATGGGCCTCACCGCAGTTGAGGCAACGAGCCTGGGGAGAAGTGCACTCCGACTTAGAGTGACCTTCGCCACCACACAAAGGACAGAGAGAGACAGTCCCGGAGCAGCGGAGGGCACCATGCCCAAACCTCCAGCACTTGTTGCAGAGCCGAGGAGAAGGAAAGTACTCCTAGACAGAGCACCTGGCACCAGCAAGAATGACAGAGGGAGGAAGGGTCCTACCATCAAAGGTAATCTTCACAACCCGGAGGGGTTGACAACGACTACCACGAGGGGGACGAGTAAACGTGTCCACCTGGAGAATAGAATGGCCCTGGGCAGCAAGGATATGTTGAATATCGTCGTGGCAGTCGCGCAGGTCCCGAACACCGGTCGCAACATGGGGCGGGAGCAAAATAGTGCCAACACTGGCATTCAACTGAGCGTTCTTCGAGACCCGAACAGGGGTCTCGCCAAGGCAGGATAAGGCAGCCAAGCGGGAAGCAGCATCCTGAGAAGGAGCAGCAACGATACGTGTACCGAGACGAGTGGGGTTGAAAGTAATGGAGGCATCCACGGAATCAACGAGATGTCGATGGAGGGAGAAATCGTCAGGAGGCGCAGAATCAAGAGGGAGGAGATCAAAATATTTGGCCCACGAAGCGGGACCAAACAAGGCTTGATAGGTAGCAGAACTGGAAGGAGTCGAGCGAGGGCGGCCGTGACGAGGACGGCGGTGAGAACCCCCAGAGAGAGAGGGGTTAAAAGGCGCAGTAGTTACAACTAGAGAAGGAGCCGCGCCAGGGGTCGAGGTAGTCACCACTGGGGGCTTGGGGCTCGACCCAACCACAGAGGAGGGAGGGGAGCCAGGGGAAGGAGTCAGAGAGGCCAAAGGAGGAGCAAGGTCGGGGCCCAATGCAGCGGAGGCTACAGAGCCCGGTCTTCCAATACGGACCGACCCGGGGGCTTGGTCGCCCACCCCACGAGCCTGAGAAGGTAAGCCAGAAGCAGCCGAAACAGGGTTTATCATCATGACGAAAAGAAGAATTCATTCACGAATGAGCCCCCACACCCACCACGGAGCCACAATTAGAGGCAGGACACCCAACAAGAAGCTATCGCCGATCTTGCCGGGGCCTCCCAGGGGTGCGTCGTGAGTATACGCCCCACAAACGCCACCTTAAGAAACCGACAGTCCGTCGAGATCGGGTTCAGTGACGAAATGGGGATTGACAATAAAAGGGTCCCCTCGCTCTCGACGTCGGGTACTGCTGTTCTACGGGTGCAAGAGTATGCCTCCTCAAGCACCCGGGCGTCAAAATAGAAGAAGTCCAAGGGAAGAACCAGAACGAGCAAAAGGTCGGCAGGAAACGGCAAGCAGATAGGAGAAGAGGGGGGAGAAAAACGAAACAGAAGGAAAACGAAAAGATGCCCAGCAGAATTGGAGAGGACGGCAGCAGGAGCACAAGGCTAGAAAAGGACAGAGGACTGTCCCAAGGAGCATCACACTCCGGCAGCCGCCCACTAAGCCCCCACACGGCGACAACGAGCTGAGCGGGGAGGGGGTTGCGTAAGGAAGCAATCGTCGATTAATTCTAGAAAATCTTCTGGTTCATTATTCCCTGTTTTGTTCAACCAGTTTATTCCACTAAAATTAAAGTCACCCATGACATAAATACTGTTAGATCTAGATGCTCTAGATATTTCATCCCATGGATGTTTTGCTTCCATTCTGTCTCTATTTGGTGGCCTATATATAACTCCTATTATAATATTTTTTGCTTTTTCGTTTAATTCTATCCAAATAGTTTCTGTATGTGGCTAAGTTTTGATTCCCTCTTTGAGACTACATTTCAAATTGTCCCTAACATATATGGCTACTCCCCCTCCTCGTCTAATATATCTATCTGTGTGAAATAGTTTAAATCCATATATTTGATATTCAGCTAATAGCTCTCTCTTTTCTACATTCGTCCACGTTTCGGTAAGTGCAATAATATCTATTTTTTCTGTGCAGACAAGAGCATTTAAATGATTTTATTTTATTTCTAAGACTTCTTGTGTTCTTCAGTGTAATATACCCTAAGTGAATTGTTATTTTGAGGCTCTTTTCTTTTCCTGATCATTATACCCATTGTTTCGTGTTCTGTCTTGTGTTGATATTTTTAATACCCTATTAATATCCCCCCCGTTATGTCCATTCATCCACTTGTAAACCTCCAGCCATAATATCATTCATGATGTTTATAATATCACCAATACCAGCTCCGGGATGGCAAACCCTTAACCTGTTCCCCCTATCTCTAGCATAAAACGTTCTATCCAAATACCTTATCTGGGAATCTCCCACAACTAAAGTTTGCTTAGGTACTTCCTTTACTCTCTGAGGGGCCTGCGCTTCGTTGCTCTTCGTTTCTTTCCCTTTTGCGTGATCCACAGTCTCACCACAGCACTCGTCCTCCAATACGGCAAATGAATTAAACGTTCTTAGGGCGTCTGTAGGCTGCTTTATCAAAGTCTTCTTAAGGCCCCTGCCCTTTACAACTTTCCATGCTCCTGTGAGTATGGGTTCGAGTCACTTCTGGGGTGTGAGTTTTCAGTTGCATATTGTCCTGGGGACCATTCAGGCTTGTTCGCATTTGTGTTCCTCACGTGTGCCCCAAAGAATGAGGTGATTTGGTAAAATGCTATGCCCAAGATTACTATCCGAGTGCCGGCGGTGGGGTGGTTCAAATAGCCTCGGCTATCACCTCATTATGTCCGGTCGTGATGGTCAAGTGGATTAAGGCGTCTTGTACATACCAGTTGCGTTGCTCCTGGGAGTATGGGTTCGAGTCACTTCTGGGGTGTGAGTTTTCAGTTGCATATTGTCCTGGGGACCATTCAGGCTTGTTCGCATTTGTGTTCCTCACGTGTGCCCCAAAGAATGAGGTGATTTGGTAAAATGCTATGCCCAAAATTACTATCCGAGTGCCGGCGGTGGGGTGGTTCAAATAGCCTCGGCTATCACCTCATTATGTCCGGTCGTGATGGTCAAGTGGATTAAGGCGTCTTGTACATACCAGTTGCGTTGCTCCTGGGAGTATGGGTTCGAGTCACTTCTGGGGTGTGAGTTTTCAGTTGCATATTGTCCTGGGGACCATTCAGGCTTGTTCGCATTTGTGTTCCTCACGTGTGCCCCAAAGAATGAGGTGATTTGGTAAAATGCTATGCCCAAGATTACTATCCGAGTGCCGGCGGTGGGGTGGTTCAAATAGCCTCGGCTATCACCTCATTATGTCCGGTCGTGATGGTCAAGTGGATTAAGGCGTCTTGTACATACCAGTTGCGTTGCTCCTGGGAGTATGGGTTCGAGTCACTTCTGGGGTGTGAGTTTTCAGTTGCATATTGTCCTGGGGACCATTCAGGCTTGTTCGCATTTGTGTTCCTCACGTGTGCCCCAAAGAATGAGGTGATTTGGTAAAATGCTATGCCCAAGATTACTATCCGAGTGCCGGCGGTGGGGTGGTTCAAATAGCCTCGGCTATCACCTCATTATGTCCGGTCGTGATGGTCAAGTGGATTAAGGCGTCTTGTACATACCAGTTGCGTTGCTCCTGGGAGTATGGGTTCGAGTCACTTCTGGGGTGTGAGTTTTCAGTTGCATATTGTCCTGGGGACCATTCAGGCTTGTTCGCATTTGTGTTCCTCACGTGTGCCCCAAAGAATGAGGTGATTTGGTAAAATGCTATGCCCAAGATTACTATCCGAGTGCCTGCGGTGGGGTGGTTCAAATAGCCTCGGCTATCACCTCATTATGTCCGGTCGTGATGGTCAAGTGGATTAAGGCGTCTTGTACATACCAGTTGCGTTGCTCCTGGGAGTATGGGTTCGAGTCACTTCTGGGGTGTGAGTTTTCAGTTGCATATTGTCCTGGGGACCATTCAGGCTTGTTCGCATTTGTGTTCCTCACGTGTGCCCCAAAGAATGAGGTGATTTGGTAAAATGCTATGCCCAAGATTACTATCCGAGTGCCGGCAGTGGGGTGGTTCAAATAGCCTCGGCTATCACCTCATTATGTCCGGTCGTGATGGTCAAGTGGATTAAGGCGTCTTGTACATACCAGTTGCGTTGCTCCTGGGAGTATGGGTTCGAGTCACTTCTGGGGTGTGAGTTTTCAGTTGCATATTGTCCTGGGGACCATTCAGGCTTGTTCGCATATATATATATATATATATATATATATATATATATATATATATATATATATATAAATCTATACAAATACATATATGTAAGGGACATTTGCAGACATTCAGGAAATAAAAAAAGTATTACAATGCAGTTATAACCATCGCCAAAAAGCGTTTAAATATACTAAGGAAAGGAAAATGTCGCTTTGAATCAACATGTAGATTTCTCCATCCTGACATGTACAAAACCTCACTCAAGTTAAGAAAATGCTACTCCCTCAGCTGTTCATACTTTCACGTGGAAGGCACAGAACGCTAAATAGAGTGGCAAACAGGAAAATGGCTTTGGAGAAAAGCCAGTTTATTTTATACCCAGGCAATATGGGTTTCAAAAGGTTGTACATTGTGCATGGAACTGGCTGAAAGACCCACTTGCATACCAGAATCACACGTGCAATTACACCCCACAACAAAGCTTGAGGTAGAAGTGGTTGTGGTGAATTTCGAGTTTGCTTTGTGGGGTGAAGTACGAGAGCGGCTACCAACTGTACACATTCACAGCTGCACATTCCATTGGACCCAAGCAGTTTGGCGAAAGGTTCAAGAATAGGGCTGGCAGCTGCTTACATGGAATATGGCCAATTGTACAGCCTAGTAAAAAATCTATTAGCCTTATCATATCTACCGATGCGCCACATAAGTAAGGCGTTTACTGAATTAGACAAGTCGGCTCGCAGCTCACTATTAACGACATTTAACTGTTTATATAAAGAATACGTGGCTATGCAGCAGTGGGTCTCTGATGTGCATAGGCGAATGGTAATGACCAACAATGACGTAGAAGGATGGCACCAGCATCTGAATCAGAGGGCAATGAGGGACAACTTGGCTTTATGTATTTTAATTCCACTACTATACTGGTACCATTGCAATACCAATTGGTTGCAGAACAAATGCTTAAGTCGAGTCACCGGAAGGGCAATAAAGAGAAACAGACATTTGTGGAAGCTTTGGGGCCGTTACGAGGAAAAACAGATAAGCACCTCACAGTTCCTCAATGAGTGTTTGAATTTTATCCCAGATAGTTCCTGAACATCAAGTTTGTTCTTAAGACATTTATCTTTTAGGTGATGAATGTATTAAGTGGGTAGACTCGACACATTAACAGTAACTTCTATTAATTGTCAATATTTCATATTACAGGTTATTTTTTAAATTAACAAAATTCCAATCTTCAATGTCAAAATATATAATTTAAATGCTATAAAAGTTGCAGTGCAAGCAGTCTGTTTACTGGTTGTTATTTTACTTAAGTTAGTTGTAAAGGACAATGTATAAATATCCACTCAGGTCTAATTACTATGACTATGGTAATAGTCTTAATCATAGTCCTATTTTTTTGTGCCACTACTCACAGGTTGAGTAGGGGGTGCATAATAAATTTGCTTTTATCGACGGCAAAAATCGATCGTTTAAACCGATCAAGTGTTTTTGCACAACACTTTCAAAAATACATTTAAAAATTGTACATTCAATGGGTTCAGGACCTGAACCCAAAGGTTCATTAAGCTAAGTCATTTACATATGATAGGATCTCTAGTTGCAAACACTCATGCAATGGCTTAATATCTGTCATTTGCAAGTGCAAAACCTTGTTTCTAAATGTGTTTCAAACTCATACTATCTTTTATCTTGTTTCTCACACTGTATATCACACTGTATCCACTCCTCCAATAATTGTACCCACTCCCCCAATAATAGTACTTAAGACATGCAACTTCAGTGTAATTATTTCCATCAATTTATATTGTAGGTATTATGTTCTCCAAAGTTCTTGAACCATGGAGAACTCAAATTTTGCTACAACGTAGTTCTTAACATATGGTATTTACTCACAACCCAATGTACCTTCATTTATAAATACAGATTTAAACTGTAAGGGGGTATGATTTGCACCCTGTTATTCTCATCTAAGTGGTTGGGCACTATTCCTTCCCTCCCCCTATGCCATCCCAAAATCCTTATCCTGACCCCTTCCAAGTGCTATATAGTCGAAATGACTTGGTGCTTTCCCTTGATGGTTCCCTTCCCTTCTCTGATAACAGTGAGCTCTGTTAAACACAGTTGTACTAACTGTGCGCTAAACACTTAATGGAAGCGCTAATTATATCAAATGCCATGAATTTATTCATTTTCTTAACTTCTATTGTCTCGTTTTGGTAATAATAGTCTTGGAACCAGTGCATATGTATATAGGAAAGAATTCGCATATACAATCATGTTATTGAACGATCTTGTTTTTGGTGTACTGAACCGACGGTATCCGAAACGGTAGTTGACGATTTTACCAGTTACCTCCCCTTCGCCCGCGCGCGCACACACACACACACACTACTCAAAGGCAAAAGAACTGCCAAAGAACACTCAGAGGCACAAGTACTGCCTTTAGAAACTTTTGTAAAGAATCGTTTAGGACCATGTATACCACTTATGCAAGACCAATCCTTGAGTATGCAGCTCCAGCCTGGAGTCTATACCTAGTTAAACACAAGTCGAAGTCAGAGAGGATTCAGATGTATGCCACCAGACTGGACCTAGAATTGAGAGGTATGAACTACGAGGAAAGGCAAAGGGAGCTGAACCTCTCATCCCTTGAAAACAGAAGAGTAAGGGGAGACATGATCACCCAGTCAATTCCCCTGAGAATTTTGTAGGTGGGTTGACAAAGACAAACTCCTTCGCACGGGTGGAACACGAACACGGGGACACAAGTGGAAACTTAGTAACCAGATGAACTACAGAGACATTAGAAAAAACTTTTTCATTGTCAGGGAAGTTAACAAATGGAATGCATTAAGTAGTGATGTGGTGGAGGCCGACTCCAAATGCAGTTTCAAACGTAGATATGATAGAGCCCAATAGGCTCAGGAATCTGTACACCAGTTGATTGACAGTTGAGAGGCGGGACCAAAGAGCCAGAGCTCAACCCCCGCATAACACAACTAGGTGAGTACTTACGGGGTCTGGTAGCTGAGCGGACAGCGGGCAGGACTCTTAATTCTGTGGCCCGGGTTCGATTCCTGGACCAGGCAGAAACAAATGGGCAAAGTTTCTTTCACCCTGATGCCCCTGTTACCTAGCAGTAAATATGTTCCTGGGAGTTAGACAGCTGTCACTGAGCTGCTTCCTGGGGGGTGAGAGTGTGTGGAAATGTATAGTTAGTAGTTACAGTTGATTGACAGTTGAGCGACGGGCCGAAAGAGCAGAGCTCAACCCCGCAAATACCACCAGGTGAACACACACAAACACACACACATTCTCCTATAGTGGAGAAACTATAGGAATAACAGGACACTTGAGAGCAGGGAAAGATACCAGAGTGCCAGGAATGAATATGTCAGGATGAGAAGAGAGGCAGAAAGACAATACGAAAATGACATCTCAAGCAAGGCAAAGACTCAGCCTAAATTGATGCATAGCCACATCAGGAGAAAAACAGTAAAGGAACAGGTTATGAAATTAAGGATAGGGGCGGAAGGATTCACTATTAACGACAAGTATGTGAGGAACTGAATAAGAAATTCCAGGAGGTCTTCACCTTAGAGCAAGGAGAAATTCCAGAGATAAGAGGGGGAATAGTTAACTAGAAAACACTGGAAGAGTTTGAGATTACCAGCGGGGAAGTACGGAAGTGTTTACTAGAGTTGGATGTGACAAAGGCTATAGGCCCAGATGGAATCTCCCCTTGGATACTAAAGGAAGGAGCAGAAGAACTGTGCCTGCCACTCTCCATTGTATATAACAAATCACTGGCAACAGGAGAACTGCCAGAAATTTGGAAAGCAGCTAACGTAGTCCTGATATACAAGAAAGGGGACAGACAGGAGGCACTGAACTACAGGCCATTGTCCCTAACCTGCATACCATGCAAGCTGATGGAGAAGATTGTGCAAAGAAAACTAGTGGAACATCTGGAGCGAAGGAACTTTGTAACACAGCATCAACATGGGTTCAGGGATGGCAGGTCCTGAACCACAAGGTTACTTGAATTCTACGACCAGGCAAGAAAAATCAGGCAAGAAAGAGAAGGGTGGGCAGACTGCATATTTTTGGATTACCAGAAAGCCTTTCATACAGTACCACAAAAGAGGTTAGTGAAAAAGCTAGAGATGTAGGCTGGAGTGAAAGGGAAGGTACTCCATTGGATAAAGGAGTACCTAAGCAACAGAAGACAACGAGTCAGTGTGAGGGTGAGGTCTCGGATTGGCGAGACGTTACCAGTGGAGTCCTGCAGGGGTCAGTCCATGGACCTATACTGTTTCTGATACTTGTAAATGATCTCCCAGAGGGTATAGAATCGTTTCTCTCAATGTTTGCTGATGATGCAAAAATTATGAGAAGGATTGAAACAGAGGATGATAGTAAGAGGCTACAAGATGACCTAGACAGACTGAGTGAATGGTCCAACAAATGCCTGTTGAAGTTCAACCCAAGCAAATGCAAAGTAATGAAACTAGGCAGTGGAAACAGGAGGCCAGACACTGGATACAGAATAGGAGATGAAGTACTTAATGAAAAGGACAGATCTAGGAGTTGATATCACACCAAACCTGTCTCCTGAAGCCCACATAAAAAGAATAACGTCTGCGGCATATGCCGGGCTGGCTAACATCAAAACAGCGATCGGGAACCTGTGTAAGGAATCATTCAGAATCTTTTATACCACACATGTAAGACCAATTCTGGAGTATGTGGCCCCAACATGGAACCCGTACCTTGTCAAGCCCAAGACGAAGCTGGGAAAAGTTCAAAAGTATGCCACTAGATTAGTCCCAGAACTAGGAGGCATGAGTTACAAGGAAAGGCTGCGGGGAAATGCACCTTCCGACACTGGAAGACATAAGAGTAAGGGGAGACATGATCACAACCTACAAAATCCTCAGGAATATTGACCGGGTAAACAAAGATAAACTATTCAACACGGGTGGTATGCAAACAAGAGGACACAGGTGGAAACTGAGTATCCTCATGAGCCACAGGGACGTTAGAAAGAACTTTTTCAGTGTCAGAGTAGTTAATGGATGGAATGCATTAGGCAGTGATGTGGTGGAGGCTGACTCCATACAGTTTCAAATGTATATATGATAGAGCCCAGTAGGCTCAGGAATCTGTACACCAGTTGATTGACATTTGAGAGGCGGGACCAAAGAGCCACAGCTCAACCACCGCAAGCACAAACAAGCGAGTACACACACGAAGTGAGCATCATCACACTGAAGAGTCACACTGCTGCAGGCTCCAGGATAATTCAAATTATCTATGTGTTAGGAGTAGGGTGAGGGTTGCAAGTGGTGTCCCAGAATACACGAAGGTGTAGGGAACTTGAAAACAATATAAGAGACAAGAAATAAGTGTTAGTGAATGAAAAAGTTGATCTTTCTAAACAGCAGAAGTAAACAAAAATGGCCGCCACCACAGGGGAAGACAGTACCCCAAGCAAAGGGATCTTTTGCAGGTTTCTCACAAGAAAATCGAATGAAAGGTGGTTTTCTTGGCAGGTTAGTGATCATTGAGGACTTGCTAAAGAATTATGAGGAAAAGGTTATTAAATTGGAACAAGAAAATGAAGGTCTCAAGATTGAGTTTGTAATTTTAAAGTAAGTATTTTCCAGCAAGGTAAGGAAAATTCCAGCTTGACTGATAAGGTAAGGATGCAGGAGGAACTCATCAAGGATCTAGTAAAGAATAATGCGGCACGGAAGAGAAGAGTAGGTAATTTGAAGAAATTAACAAGAAAATAGACTCATATGGTGAACAGCTCGAAGGGAGCCTGAGGGCTGACATGGAATTAGGCAAGGAGATGCAACGAGAAACTTCATTGGCAACTCAAATAGAGGAGGCTAATAAAGAACTAGAATAAAGAAGAAATAAAAGTGACGTATGCCCAAGTTGTAAAGAGAAAGAGACAATCAAAGAAGTGTGTTCAGAAGTCAAAACCAGAAATGACCAACAAGAAGTAGAAATTAGGCAAACAATTAGGAAAGAACTGGTTACCAACAGTAAACTAGTACAAAACACTGCAGATATAAAAGTCCATAATAATTTTTGGGTGTTTAGAGAAAGAAATTTAATCTAGGGTGGACCTAGCAGCAGAAGAGATGAAAATCAGAGAAAATAGTAAGTTTAGGAGAAGGCTCAAAGGAAAATGTCGGTGATTTTAGAAGAATAACAATATGAGAGAGACAAGAACCGCCCCTTAAGTGTGACTTTAATGGAATGAAAAACTTGATGAAGTGCTTAGAAATGCCAGGAAATCGCAGAGTGATGAGGTTGGCAAACTTTGGTCAATAAGACAAGACCTCTCAAAGGAAGACAGAAAAGCTGAAAATGAACCTAACTGAAGCAAAACGTCTAAATGGGGATAGAAATGAAGACATTCTTTTTTCTACAAATTGTCAAGATCTGGAAAGCTTGTGAAATGGTACATAAAAACAAAACATCAAAATTCGTAGTGGAAGGGGGAGTAACGAGCAAAGGGAAAAGGAACATGTTCCTGAAAATTATATATACCAACATACATGGAGTGAGGTCAAAATCTTTGGAGTTGAAAAATATAATTCAGCTTAGGGTCCCAGATAGTTACATTATCAGACGAAACTTGAAGGAAATATATTAAATGAAGTCATATTCCCAAGGGGCTATTCAGTTTGGAGACGTGACAGGGAAAACTAGGAAGGGAGGAGGAGTGACTGTGCTGGTGAAAAAGCACCTGAAGGTAAGAGTTAATATTTGAAAACCCTCGAGATATTGACATAATGGCATTGAGGGTCTGGAACAAGGATAAGCTGATAATTTTAAATGCCTACAGCCCACCAGCAAGCAACACATGGACTAAAGAAGAACTGGATAACAAACAAGAGGGCCTCATAATGGTCATGAGATATTATTGTACAAGCAGTTAAAGATAAATCACGACTGTTGATACTGGGGGACTTCAACGTTAAAGCAATAGACTGGAAGGCCTGTGAAGCAAGAACGGAGGACTTTTGGACATGCAGACTTGTGATTCATTCTGGAGGCATTCTTGTATCAACACATAAATCAGGCCACAAGAATGAGGGAAGGAGATGTACCGTCAGTACTGGATCTAGTATTCACCATGAAACAAGAAGAGATATTTGACATCCAGTACCTTCCTCCCGTGGGGAAGAGTGATCACGTCCAGTTAGACATTATATATGTTTTAAGATATCATCTAGAAGAAAATGGGTACATTGAAACAGATGATAAACTATTTAAGAAGAGGTCACTATGGGGAACTTCGAAAAAAAATTTAATAAGTAATTGCAGACTTGTAGCTAGGCAGGGAAGTAAATGAAATGTATGCCAAATTTTGCAAAATATACGATGAAGGCACACAAACATTCATAACAAAGCAGATGCAAGGCCAGAAAACAGGATTGGTTCAACAGAAATTGCTAGAGGGCCAGAGACCAAAAGACAAAAATGGAATCAGTATACGAAGAGGCCAAACCTCCAAACATACCAGCGATACAAAGTAGCGAGAAACAACTGTACAGCATTAAGGAGAGAGGCAGAAAGAAATTTTGAAAAAGGGATAGCAGATAAATGTAAAACCGAACCGGGCCTATTCTACAAATTCATCAACAACAAATTGCAGGTAAAGGATAATATTCAGAGGTTAAAAATGGGAAACAGATTCATGGAAAATGGAAAGAAAATGCGTGAAGCATTAAACGAAAAGTTCCAAAGTGTGTTTGTAGAAAATGACATCTTCAGAGAACCAAACAATAAGAATTCCAGAGAACAACAGACCGTATAGAGGTGTCTAAGAGATGAAGTGGAAAATATGCTAAAGGAGCTCAGTAAGAACAAATCAGTTGGACCAGATGGAGTTTCACCATGGGTTCTGAGAGAATGTGCATCTGAGCTCAGCATTCCAATTCACCTGATCTTTCAGGCATCCCTGTGTACAGGAGTCGTAGCAGACGCTTGAAAACATAGTTCCAATCTACAAAAGTGGCAGCAGGGAAGACCCCCTCAATTATAGACCTGTATCATTGACAAGTGTAATAGTGAAAGTATTGGAAAAACTAATAAAAACTAAATGAGTAGAACACCTGGAGAGGAATGCTATAATATCAGACAGACAGTATGGTTTTCGATCTGGAAGATCCTGTGTATCGAATTTACTCAGTTTCTATGATCGAGCCAGATTTTACAGGAGAGAGATGGTTGGGTTGACTGCACGTATCTGGACCTAAAAAAGGCTTTCGACAGAGTTCCACATAAGAGGTTCTGGAAAATGGAAAATATTCGAGGGGTGACAGGTATGCTTCTACCATGGATGAGAAATTTTCTGACTGATAGAAAGATGAGGGTAGTAATCAAAGGCAATGTATTGGACTGGAGAAATGTCACAAGTGGAGTACCACTGGGTTCAGTTCTTGCACCAGTGATGTTTATTGTCGACATAAATGATCTACCAGTTGGTATACAGAATTATATATGAACATGTTTGCTGATGATGCTAAGATAATAGGACGGATAAGAAATTTTGATGATTTTCATGCCCTTCAAGAAGACCTGGACAAAAGTATATGGAGCACCCCTTGAGAAATGGAATTTAATGTTAATAAATGCCATGTTATGGAATGCGGAATAGAACAGACTCCCCACACAACCTATATATTGTGTGAGAAATCTTTAAAGAATTCTCTCTCTCTGTCTGTCTGTCTGTCTCTCGGTCTGTCAGAGAGACAGAGACAGACACAGAGACAGACAGACAGAGAGACACTTTTTTATTAGGTGATGTGGTGGAGGCTGACTCCATACACAGTTTCAAGTGTAGATATGATAAGAGCCCAATAGGCTCAAGAATCTGTACACCTGTTGATTGACGGTTGAGAGGCGAGACCAAAGAGCCAGAGCTCAACCCCCGCAAACACTACTAGGTGAGTACACAGAGAGACAGACAGAGACAGACAGACAGAGGCAGAGAGACACAGAGACAGACATATTATATATTATATATTATATATATATATATATATATATATATATATATATATATATATATATATATATATATATATATATCTATATCTATCTTGGGGTGGTTAAAGATAGAAAACTATCACCCAAGGACCACATAAAGAACTATGTGTGAGGAGCCTATGCCACTCTTTCTAACTTCAGAATTGCTTTTAAATGACGATATACTAAAAAAGTTGTTCACGACTTTTGTTAGGCCAAAGCTAGATGCTTTGATGGTCAAAGCTTTTGTTAGGCTAATATGCAGCGGTTGTGGTTCCCATATCTTATAAGCAGAACATCAACAAACTGGAAAAGGTGCAAAGACGTGCTACTAAGGGGCTCCCAGAACTGAAGGGCAAGCGTTACAAGGAGAGGTAAGAGGCATTAAATATGCCAAAACTAGAAGACATAAGAATAAGAGGTGATATGATCACCTCATACAAAATAGTAACAGGAATTGATAAAATCGATAGGGAAGATTTCCCGAGACCTGGAACTTCAAGAACAAGAGGTCATAGATTTAAAACAGCTAAACACAGATGCCGAAGAAATAAGAAAATTCACTTTCGCAAACTGAGTGGTAGACGGTTGGAACAAGTTAGGTGAGAAGGTGATGGAGGCCAAGACCGTCAGTAGTTTCAAAGCGTTATATGACAAAGTGCTGGGAAGACGGGACACCACGAGCGTAGCTCTCACCCTGTAACTACACTTAGGTAATTACACACACACACAACTTCTTCCTGCCCCAAGCAGGCCTGAGCAAGACCTAAGCTTTCCATTCCCCACTCCACCTCCCCCTGAACCCCCTGACAACTACCACACAGGAGGATGAGCCTACCCATGTAGCAATGACCATGAAACAACTTCCTGCACTTGTGGGGAGGGAGGGTGAAAATGGATATAGGAAAGTGAGCTTCAAGGTAATGTACTCAAACATCGATGGGATTACCAATAGAGCAAGTGAACTGGCGGAAAGGACGCAAGAAGAAAACCCAGATGTAATAGGACTTCATGGAAACAAGTGCCAGGATTTATAACAGATATGGTGCTTCCAAGGGACTACTATATAGTAAGAAAAGAGAGGAAAGGGAGAGGAGGTGGAGGAAGGTTCCCTGCTGATAAGGAAGGACTGGAGTTTTGATGAGATGGAGATTCTGGGCTGTGACGGGTTCAGAGATTACTTAACAGGAACTATAACAATAGGTGGACCTAAGATAATAGTGGCAGTCATTTACAACCTTCTCCTAAATGACAGAAGACCTAGACAGGAGTTTGATAGGAAACAACATGGCAACCAATAATATAATAGAGAGCAGCAGCTTCAGTTGCCTGCAGGAATAAGTCTTGATTCTTAATCATGGGTGATTTCAACCACGGAAAGATAGACTGGGAGAATAGGGACCACACAGTGGTGCAGATACATGGAGAGCTAAACTCTTGGAAGTGGCAACAAGGAACTTTCTGAGCCAGCACGTCGGGGAACCCACAAGAGTGAGAGGCAATGATGAACAAGCTAGACTACTTGTTATTCACCCTGAATGAGTCAGAAATAAGGGATGTCAAAGCAGAAGCCCCCATAGGAATGAGTGACCACAGTGTATTGACATTTGAGTACTTGGTGGAGGTAGGGATAACCTATCCAAGATTGGGATCAGAAGGCAAGTGACTAAATTACCGAAGAGGAAAATATGACGAGATTAAGAACTTCCTAAAGGGAATACCATAGAAAACAGAATTCAGAGACAAGACTGTACAGGATATGATGGATTATGTCGCCCAGAGGTGCAAGGAAGCTGCAGACAGTTTTATCCCGGTCCAAAAGGAGAAAAACGAAAAACAGAAAAATCCATGGTTCAACCAGTAGTGTAAGGGAGCGAAACAACCGAGTAAAAGAACATGGAGAAACTACTGATATAACAGAACACCAGAGAGCAGTCAGATACACCAGAGGGCCAGAAATGAGTACCTCAGAGTGAGGAGGGAAGCAGAGTATGAAAATGACATCACGAGTAAAGACAAGACCCAACCAAAGCTGCTCCAAAGCCACATCAGGAGGAAAACAGCAGTGAAGGAGCAAGTGATGAAACTGAGAAAAGGGGAGAACAGATACACAGAGAATGACAAGGTGGTGTGTGAAGAACTCAATAAGAGATTCCAGGAGGTCTTCACAATAGAACAAGGAGAAGCCCCTGCATTAGATGAGGGGGCGGCAAACAAAGCTACATTGAAGGAATTTGACTTCACCAGTGATGAGGTCAAAAGGTGTGTTGGAACTGAATGTGACAAAGGCTGTTGGGCCTGAGAGAATCTCACCATGGATATTAAAGGATGGTGCAGAAGCACTAAGTGTGCCAGTCTCTATGGTGTATAACAGGTCACTGGAAACAGGAGACCTACCAGAAACTTGGAAGACAGCTAACGTAGTCCCAATATACAAGGGTGACAGGCAAGAGCCACTGAACTACAGGCCAGTCTTCGTACCTTACATACCATGCAAGGTGATGAAGATTGTGAGGAAAAGGCTCGTAGAGCATCTGGCGGGAAATAGCTTTATAACACACCAACGTGGGTTCAGAGATGGTAAATCGTGCCTCACAGGTTTAATAGAATTCTATGACCAGGTAACAAAAATTAGGCAGGAAAGAGAAGGGTGGGCAGACTGCATTTTCCTGTACTGCCAGAAAGCATGACACTGTACCCCATAAAAGCCTGTTAAAAAAGTTGGAGCAACAGGCAGGAGTAAAAGGGAAGGTGCTTCAGTGGATATGGGAGTACTTAAGCAACAGGAAACAGCCAGTACTGTGAGGGGGCAGACATCAGAGTGGCGAGATGTCACCAGCGGAGTCCCACATGGCTCAGTACTTGGACCCATTTTGTTTCTAATATATATGTAAACAATCTTCCGGAGGGTATAGACTCATTCATCTCAATGTTTGCTGATGATGCAAAAATTATAAGAATCAAGACAGATGAAGATAGACAGACTACAGGATGACCTGGACAAACTAGAGGAATGGTCTAGAAAATGACTGCTAAAGTTCAACTCAGGAAAGTGTAAAGTAATGAAATTAGGCAAAGGGAGCAGGAGGCTGAACACAAGGTACCATCTGGGAGGTGAAATCCTGCTAGAGTCAAATAGAGAGAAAGATCTGGGGGTTGATATCACACCGACCTGTCCCCAGAGGCCCACATCAAAAGGATATCATCAGTGGCATATGCTAGATTGGCCAATATAAGAACTGCCTATAAGAACTGCCTTTAAAAACGGTATGTGGGTCTCTGTTCTCCCAATCTATCTTCCCAATCGTTGTAGTCTCCCATGATTAGTAGTCTGGATCCGTTCCTGGTTCCTCCTGCTAGCCACAGAAGCTGCTCTCTCTATTATATTGATGATGGCCATATTTCTATCATATTCCAGTCTGGGTCTTCTGTCGTTTGGTGGAAGGGGGGGGGGGGGTAATATATGACTTCTACTAGAATTTTCTGTCATCCAGTTGCTTTGGTGCCTGATATGTAGTCACTGAAACCTTCACAGCCCTGATTAACCTTCTCTTCAAAACTCCAACCTTTTCTTATCAGCAAAGCTACACCACCACCTCCTCTCCCTTCTCTCTCTTTCCTCACTACATAGTAATCCTGTGGAAACACTGCATTTGTTATGGTTTTCGTTAGCTCTGTTTCTGTGAGTGTTATTATGTCTGGTGTTTTCTTCTAGTGCCTATTCTCCGAGTTCACTTCTTTTATTTGTAATCCTATGTTAGTGTACATTGCCTTGAAGCTCACTCTCTTCTGTTCATTTACTTGTCCCATTCTTGGCGAGCGTTCTGCTGGTGGAGGAAGCTGTTCCCTGGGTCTGAATATCTGTGAGGTGGTTTGCAGGGTCTCAGAGGATTGCGGGGTGAGGGTTCAAGGGAAGGTGGACCAGGTAGGGTATGGGGTAAGGAGGTAGGGGGGAAATGGAGGATATGGGGTGAGGGGGGGAGGAGGGGTATGGGATGAAGGGGGGGAGGGGGGATGCAGGAAGGGGGAGGGGGGGGGAACTGGGGGGAATGGGGGAGGGGTGACAGGGTCGGAATACGGTGGGGGGGGGGTGAACATTTGAGAGGGGGCAGGTAGGGTGAGGGGAAGGGAAGTAAGTAATTATCAAAAGAAGGCACCAAACCGGTTAGGCTATGTAGCACCATCAAATGTGCGGAATAATCAGAGGGCGCTAAATATCACTAAGAATGCCAAAACAAGAACAAAAACGCATAAGGCGAACGATATGAAAAGTATCCGAGTCACCAAGAATTCTATTGAGGGACAGTCGACCGCGAGGGGCGGTCGGAAAGCAAGACACGCTCGTCCTGGAAGTCAGGATATTCAAGAAGGACATGCACGACCGTAAGAGGGACAATGCAATTAGGACAATAAGGAGCAGGGCGGTGCTCCATCAAGTGACCATGGGATAAGCGAGTATGGCCAATACGCAACCTCGCCAGAGCTGTTTCCCATCGCCGGTTACGGTGGTAGGAGGACGGCCACAAGGAGACAACATTTAAGAGTACGTAGTTTGTTAAGTGTAACAGACGACCAAGAAGCCTGCCAACGGGTAAGGATGGAGGAATGGATAACCAGGTAAAAGTCGGAATATGGAATACCGTTACGAGAGATGGGACAAGAGCGGACAGCTTCCTTGGCGGCAGCATCCGCATGCTCATTTAAAGACACCAATATGATTGGGAACCCAACAAAACTCAACCAACTTAAATTTACTGTGAACAAACAGCCAATGCTGGATCTCGACAACTACTGGATGAACTGGATTAAAGGACCCGAGAGCCATGAGGGCACTACGAGAGTCAACATCAACTACAAAGGAAGACTGATAACGAGAAAACAGGAGACGAAGAGCATAGAGAATAGCATAAAGCTCCACTGTAAAGATGCTAGTCTCCGGAGGTAAGCGACACATAAGTGCGATCAGGAAAAACAACAGAGTAGCCAACACTGTCCGTAGACTTAGACCCATCGGTGAAGACAGAAACGGAGCGGGAGTGAGAAGAAAAGTGCTCAAGGGAAAGGCGTTTTAGAACCGTAGGAGGGGTAAAAGCTTTAGAGATGCGGGTCAAGGATGTACAAAACTGTGGAAGGGGGAGTCTCTACGGGGGCAAAGAAGGAACAACACAAGGAGAAACATTAGAAACACGAACGGAAAGAGAATCCTGTAAGCGAGATAACCGGACAGAAAGAGGGAGGTGGTGAAGAGCAGCAGGAACCGCAGGATGGGTAAAAGTTAAAGCGTGACAGAGGCGAGAGGAAGGATGTTGTAAGGACCGCGCAAGATAGTGAAGACAGTAGCGATCACAGCGGTCCTGGAGAGACAGGAAGCCAGTGTCAACATACAAGCTAAGGACGGGAGTCGAACAAAAGGCACCAGAGCTGAGGCGCAACCCAGTATGGTGCAAAGCATCAAGACGGCGAAGAGTAGAAGGAGAAGCAGATGAGTAAGCAGGGCAACCATAATCGAGCTTAGACAGGACGAGAGAGGAATGTAAAGCAAGGAGTGCGCGCCTATCCGCTTCCCAAGAAGTATGGGACAATACCCGAAGGAGGGTAAGGGCCTTAGAGCACTCAACACGGAGGTAAGAGATATGGGGAGACCAGGACAAACGAGTGTCAAGGAATAACCCCAAAAGCTTCGTGGAATCTTTGTACTCAAGGGGATGACTATAAAGTGACACAGGGACGAAGAACGACCCGTTTCCGAGTAAAAGACATGGCACAAGTCTTAGAAGTAGAGAACTTGAAGCCATGATCGGTAGCCCAAGACGACACGGCATCAATCGCAAGTTGAAGCCGGCGCTGAAGGAGAGAGGCGAATCATCACCCTGACAACAAAGGGTAAGATCATCGACATAGAGAGTGGAGAAGACACCTAAAGGAAAAAAGGAAAGAAGACCATTGAGGGCAACCAGAAAAAGTAGTGCTCAGAACACTACCCTGGGGCACACCTTCGTACTGCTGAAAAGAGGCAGAGAGAGCGGTACCAAGGGCGCACCCGAAAGGAACGACGAGAGAGGAAGCTGCGGAGAAAGAGAGGGAGATGACCACGAAGGCCAAAAGAATGAAGCTGGGATAGAATATGATGTCGCCAAGTGGTGTCGTAAGCCTTTTCCAGGTCAAAAAGGACGGCAACAACGGAGGTCCTCGCAGCAAAAGCAGTACGAATATAGACCTCCAAGCTCACCAGGACATCTGTCGTGCTGCGGCACTTGCGGAAACCAAATTGAGAAGGGAAGAGGTGGTGGTGATGTTCCAGGAACCACATCAGACGAACGTTAACCATATGTTCAAAGAGTTTGCAGACAACTTGTGAGGGCAATAGGGCAAAAGTCCTTAGGGGAAGTTCCAAGAGACCCTGGTTTGTGAACAGGGAGGACAACAGCATCGAGCCAGTCCTCAGGGACTGACGACGACTCCCAGATCCGATTATACAGACTCAGTAAATACTGAGACGTGCACGGAGGGAGATGGCGAAGCATCTCGTAATGATTCCATCGGAGCCCGCCGCCGTAGAACCGCAGAGGGCCAGGGCAGAACGAAGTTCAGAGAGAGAGAAGGGATCATTATAGGAAAGTCGAAGACGAGTGCAGAATTCTAAAGGACGAGACTCAAGGACAGGTTTACGAAGAAGGAAAGATTGGGGAAGATGAAGACCAGAGCCAACAGAAGAAAAGTGGGAACCCAGTTCGGTAGCAACCTGCAACGGGTTCGCCACAAGAGTACCACGGAGGTGAAGGACCGGAGGGGAAGGGAAGGTTTCTATGCAGAGGGGGGTGGTAATGTTGCCCTTCCCTCTGGTGTTACTGAGATGCTGATTGTGGGTTCCCCTCTTGTCTCTGGGACTTGTGTCGGGGGCTGTGATTTCCTGGTTTACTCCTCCCTCCCTGACCTTCCTCCTTGCCTCTGCTGCCGTGGCTCTCTCCTCCTTCGTCCTGTCCCTCTGGAGGAATACTTGTTTTGTATTCCTCTGGAGGAATACTTTTCTGGAGGAATTTCTATTCTGGAGGAATACTGTTTTTTGTATTTAACATTTTGTGCTTCACATACTGCAGATGACTCTTCCTTTCTAGAATATCCTCCTCCGTGGTCTCCTTTGCAAACACCACCTTTATCAGTCGGTTTCTGTCCTTGTTGTATCAGGCCAACCTAAAAACCTTCTCAATGTTTTGTTCACCCCATTTCATCTGTAACCCTTTCAGTATCACATGTACTGCCTCTCTGTCCTATCTATTCCATTCCTGCCTATTGGATCCTTCCTGTTGCTTGATGCTTACAACTACCAATGATCTTTTTTTTTCCAGCAGCTGAGTGGTGCACCTTGCTGCTTCCTGTGAGGTAGCTGCTTGCATGGCTACCTCCCTCACTGTGTTCATTGCTTCTGAGCTCTCTCTCAGTATTTCCACAATTGTTTCAGGAACAGAGGCACCTTCCTTACAATGCAACATATCCACCTTCCCTTTGGATGATAATTTGATGCTCAGCCTCATTATATTTTCTCTGTTCTGATTTGATCATCTCCCTTGCTGATGTCGGCTCACTTTGCAGGTTAATTGTAATCCTTATTTCATGCATCTCCACACACACATTTCATGTATGTGTGTGTGTGTGTGTGTGTGTGTGTGTGTGTGTGTGTGTGTGTGTGTGTGTGTGTGTGTGTGTGTGTGTGTGTGTGTGTGTACTCACCTAGTTGTGTTTGCGGGGGTTGAGCTCTGGCTCTTTGGTCCCGCCTCTCAACCGTCAATCAACAGGTGTACCTACCTGTGTGGTAGGTGTGTGTGTGTGTGTGTGTGTGTGTGTGTGTGTGTGTGTGTGTGTCGTTCTATTATGTACTTCCCGGTTCCTGCGAGTTCCGGTACGGCATTTTTGTATGTGTTGGCTTTGTGTGCTTTCCATGCAGCCCTTATGGCTTGTTCTGTCCCTAATGGTTCAAATGTTCATTGTCTTGTTTCATTTTGTGCCACTGGCTAGTTTATATATACATTGTGTATTAATTATGTATTTCTTGTTATGTGCCCCGTTTCACGTTTTGTGCTTATTTGTATTTCTATTGATGTTCGAGTTTGTTTCTGTTTCATGCTCAGTGTTCATTGTAAAAAAATTGTGGCCCATATTTGGGTTTTTGTTCATCTGTAATACTATTTCTTTTTGTATTTATTGTATTTACTGTTATAATAAAAAATAAAATTAATGAAGTTAGACAATGATTATCTGAGATTCATGGCTAGCTTAGCCGTGCTTAATGGATCCTTATCTAAATTAAGCAAGGAACACATCTGCAGCAGGTAGCCTACAGTTTTCACTCTTGCCGTGTTAGATGACATGTGCCTTGGGGGGGCACAATTTATTGTTGATGGGGAAACCACAATTTTGTTATGATTATGTAACAAATTGAGATGTATTAAATAAACCGTGGCTTCCCCCTCACGAGGCGTTTTTATTACCCTGACGCAAGAAGAGCTTCCTGAAGAGGAATATGAACAGGCGTTGGCGATCTATAAATTGGCAGTGTCGCAATATCAGCGAATTTTGTGTCCTGTATTTAAATGTCAACACAGGTCGTTTATCTGATATTTTTACAGTTTGGAGGCATACTATGCTAGATCTTTACCGATTGGATATTGGGTATTACCTCTCGTTATCGAGTTGTGTGGGATACGTTCCTGTTTAAAAGTGGGGTAGAGCTAGACTCGATATCTGACCCCCAGAATTTACGATCTCATTCACAGGAATTTAAGAGGAAGTTTCACCTCCGTTGTAAAGTAATTCATAACTGCAGAGAACCCGGAAAAATTCAGACAATTTGTAAGAGGACAGGTTGGAGAACCAATATACAAGCTAGACCCCCCCCCCCCCTCCCTCAAGCAAGAATGGCACCCATGTTCTCAAATTGGATTTCAATTCACTATGCTACTTACATGAGCTAAATGCTTCCACTCGGAGGGCTCCGTAGTCGAATCGACTATGAACTCGATGAAATGCTGCAGTTAGGGCTTGAGCAATATTGCACAAGATCAAGAGCGCGGCTACTAGATTTCGTACGACACTAAACATGTTTTCTCTGATGTGCCTAGGTACATTGACGACCTGCCATTGATTTTAGCACATGGCAACATCACAGCAGAACAGGTATTGGAATATAGTAAGAATATTCTAGCAACAGAAAATCTCAGAAACTGACCCCATCAGGCTCAGAATGACCATCTCGTTAGTTTACATTTGCTACAGCTACTAACGCAACTTGGGTTTAAAGTCTCATGTGCACTGTCATTGAATTCGGAGAACAAGCCACCCCTCAAGGAATTCGTAGCTAGTAATAGTCGCATGCACACAAAGGCTACCTGTGCAATTCAAGTCAAAGCCTATGAACTCTTCCATAATGCAATCCGTAATGCAACCAAAAATCTTTAACCAACATTGAGCGTTTCGCAAATAAATACTTTATAGTAACAACTCTTGAGAAATTCTTCAAACATGCTCGTGACCCATTCTTCAAACAAGGTACTTTGTTAAGTAAAGATTGAGTACCACACACAGTCCACAAAGATTCACTCACTATTAACAAGCTCATATATCTAGGCTTTCACATTCAACAAATAGCAAAAAAAAGAAAAGGCTATATTTCTTTTGGTATGATACAGTAAAAGCTGAATATGAGGAACAAGGCCAACCTGCTTAATAAAAACATAGACTCTTTCATTATTCAGCTTACTTGTCGAGATGCATTTGAAGACCTTTAGGCGCCCCTCAGACGACATCAATTTCAGCAATTTTCCTGAAGATCATTCATTAATTATATTCCATTGCACGAAAGGGTAAGCTGGGGCTTCTAAAGTCAGCGGTGGTATCTAAAATTATCACTCTGGTAATCCCCCTCGAGGCTAAGATGTTTTCCCTAGTGATTCTAGATAAACATGTGCGCGGTGCACCAAGTTAGTAGTGGCTTTCAAGGTGTGAGCTCGGTAATGCAAGTAAAACACACTGGGGGAGGTGCATTGAATACTACACTTCATTAATTATCAATATATTCATATATAGTCACTTTCCCATCACATCATATAATCCTAGAAGTATTATTACTACACTTAATATGTATACAAGTCTCTCTCTAATAGGACACTAAGCGCTATTCGATGCTCAATCGATGCAGTCTTGTCAGCTACGGTGTTTCCTCAACACAGTACCGTCCTCAACCAGTACTGGGAAACACCAACGAGTCTACCCTGGCCACGGGCCGGCCAAAACAGTCTCACTAGGTGCTCTTCGTGCACGCCCACAATCACTCTCCATCCTGGTGCTGGCAGAGAACATCAGCCTCGCGCTGCTGGGCCTCTTCACGTACAAATACAAGGGTAGCGAACCCCTGGCAGGAGCTTCTTGCAACTCGCTGGTTACACTTCTCTGTAGCACCTTAACTGTCAGTCTCTTCCGTTAGCCAGTCCCGGGTACTCCGAATTCTGTTACTGCCACTACACAGGCAGACAGAAGAACATTACACAGTTCTTCTCCGGCGGCGGCTCACTGCTTCCATAAAGCAGAATGGAGTAGAGAGCTATTGGCTGCCCTGGGTAGACTGATTGTCCTCGTACCATAGCAGCCCTACGTCGACTCTGTGGATACAGACACCCATCAGTACACTGGTCAGTACATGAGACACTAGGAAACATCACTGCCATACTCTGACAGACATACAACTCCTCCTATAACAGATGGTGCTGATTTTCTAGGCGCCTCCTCACCAGAGGTCAGCACCAGCTACCTCTCGGGCTGACTAGGACAGGAATCTAGCGCCTCTTGCTGGTATCATCCGGCCACCACTAGATGGCGTCGTCCAAATTGTGGGGGTTTTCGGGAGCAGACTCAGATGGCATTGACGTCGCTGTTCCATGCTTCGATGATGGATTCGGGTTCGTAACAAAGGGCATCATACATCACCAAACTAGTTTAACACACGAATCTTTCCTTGAGGACCTCGAAACCTACACGAGTTGGTAACAGGATCCATCAGGAATGTTTGCGGTCAGATTTGCATGTGTCACCGTCAAGAGAGGCTTATCAACGTTTGGCGATAAGCGTTACATAATAAACCACCACTGATTCGCTAGCTTATGGACCCCTGATATTCCACTAAATGCAGATGAGGTGGAGGTTAAGGTCAGTGACAGACGGATGTAGACGGCAGAAGATGGGAAGCAAAATATGCATCCTGTGAGACATCGTCAATTCCCAATTTTCAATATGTGGGTTAAGAGATTGAGCCCACACATTGTTCCAAATCTGTCGGTAAAATGCACATGTTTCTGCCCAGTTTAAATGTATTTATAGCCCAGATGAGAATCCACAAGCGTTTTATTTTCTCCATATACGGCAATACTGCATTGGGTGTTCTGATTTGCACAATATCATTTTGTATTATTATAATGTGTCGATTGTTCCTATTGTAAAAAAAATTGATTGCTCCAATTTTTTTTTTTTTGGGGGGGGTATTCGGTTTTGCTTGTTTTACATCACTGTAGACTTAAGCTTATATAGTTTTTTTTAATAAACAAAATTGCTGTATTTTTTTATCCTTAATATTAGGTTTTCTTCGTATATAAACATTTCCCAATGCACATATTGAGTCGTTGGGACTGCCGTGAACATGGAAAGACCTGATGAGATAACCCAAGTCCATCTTGACATCTTCTAGGAACCATATCAGATTTATCTATTTATATATAGACGCGTTCTTACATTACATTCTTTCACTGCCACTAGCACGCATGGCATTTCGGGCAAGCCCTTACTCCTATGTTCCCCGGAAAACTACCCGTGTATTCGTTTAACAACCAGGTAATCATTTTACTGTTGAGTAAACAGGTTACAGTTAAAGATTAAAGCCCGGTAAATCCTTCTCGTCCAGGATACGAATCCAGGACGAAATGCCAGGCCAGTGTCTTATCACTACATCACAGGGAGTGATAAATTATAACTAGATGATATCTTACAGAATGAACCGATAGATGATAATAGCCGGTTATTCAAATGCTGGTAAATCATACTTTGGTACGTGTTTGCCGCATAAGAATCACGAAAATCTAACTTGTGATTTTATGTGGCGAGTGTTGTCCGGAGTTAATGAACAATCCCTAAATTAATAGGAAATAACTGCACATTCGAGTATTATTGATTCGTTAGAACAATAAGTTTATAAATCTCCCTTGTTAATAATAAAATATCTTTATTGAAGGCACAAATTCGAAAACTGATATTTTTACCTGGATTATAACATGTCATACTGATAATGAAAAATGTTTGTAAGAATATTTTTGGAGGAAAAATATGTAAGTCTTAATGCCGCGCATATCTTCTTAATTTCAGAACGGTCTTGATTTCATTAATACGTTGGGACGCCAAATATTTGGTTCAAAAGTACCACGATTTCAGGATTTTAAGAAATTTCTAGAAATATATAAAAAGTTCATCACCAAACATAATGGTTATTTGGGAAAATATGATTATTTTTTCATGGATTTGGGCTCAAACACACCCACCAGTATAACATTACGTGGGAATATTGTTGATGAGAAACCGTTTGAAATATTTTATCAAATGGTGAACAAGAAACTAATACTGGAACAGGTTTATGATAACCCTACTTCCACTGGGGGATTTGGTGGCGTTTGGAAATCATATAAAGCTGCTAAATTACTTAATCCGGCAATAAACACTGGGCGAATTGTAAGATTACTTGAAATCCTCGGTTGTGGAATTCCTACAATATTTACAACCGCACAGATTTATATAATTAAATATAGTTTTAACGTTTTTCAAAGTATCCTTCACTAAAAAAGCAACCTATTCTTATAGGTAAAACCCTAATCATTGCAGGGACCTTGGGAGCCCGCACCCCATGCAGGTTATTCACGACGTATAAGATCACGTCATAACATGTTCTTACCATTCTCCTCCTCCTCCTCCTGTGATGAACTATGAGATATAAAAAATTTAAACTTGGGGAATATTTGTAACTAAGATTTTTTTGTGCATCGGTAACTACTTAATTTTGTTTTAAATATTTATCATTTAATTAAAAACCCTATGCATCTTGCTAGCCGCGTTCAACACGAACAAACAAGATACCACAAAACTGAAGGAAGCAGGACTATTGAGGCCACCCAGGAGGGACTTAGTAGAGGAAGCTATCCTTCATGTCATGAGGGACAAGCTCCTCCAGTTTGAAAGCCGAGCGTATCGACAGATTAACGATACGGCAATTTTCGCATCCAGTAGCGTAGCCATTGCCGAAATCTGCATGCACGCTGCCTTCATGAAACTGAGCACCCGTAGACAAGATGCTCCATTAATCTACTACCGATGTATTGATGATATCTTTGGAATAATGACGTAGAGAGACCAGACCCTGCAGGCTTTCTTCACATGGGCGAACACAGTTTACACCAATCTGAAGTTTACGCTAGAACACGACCACTCGGTAATGAATTTTCTGGATACTACTGTCTACATAGATCGGGCCAGTAGATGTCTTCAGACGAAGGCATACTACAAATCCAAAATCTACATACCTACCTAAGGTTTGACTCTAGTCACCCTCGAGTACTCGAGAAATCTCTCATACTCGCTTGCCCTATTCTTAAAGAGAATAAATTGCACAGAAGAAACCTTGGATCCCCAGCTAAAAAACCTGTGGGACAAGTTCAGGGATAGGGTGTTCCCCAAAAAGATTCTGCACACCGCGAAGGCAAAACTGCTAGGGAAGACAAGGACCTAACTCTTTGAACCACTTAGGCCGAGGACTGAGGACAAGAGATGGATTCTTCCCACCCTGTTTTTTTTAGGCCTAGCGAAACAATTCAAGGAGATTATGTCTATAGTCTGGTCCGTGGTTAAGCGAGACCTACGAGGAACACCCCTCGTGGCCAAAATTTCCTAAGGATCCACCCATGATCGCATAGAAACGAGGTAAATCCTTGAGAGACCATATTCTTAGGGGCGGGCCCAAGCACGTTGGCTTTGCCAAGGTGAACCAGAAAATAAGCGAAGGTTATAGATACAACCAAACTAACCTAACCTGACACAGGAGAACAACATCTTCGTCCTATATTTTCAGAGTCCGAGGAGTGGTTAGGAGGGACCTACATTACATACCTTAGTTATATAGGCTAGAACAGGTTAGGGGCAGGTATGATAAATTTCAATACAGAGATGCATATATGGCGATATTTAGCACCTGATATCGGAGTATATATATAATCACACCCACAACCTGGTTTCTCTGTCATAGAAGAAACATGTACTAAGAAGTTCTACACCAAGAACAGTATAAAATGCAAACGAATGAGATTAGATAATTTTATTAACTGGACTATTTAATCGTTGAACTCCCAATCTTTAGTGCAGGATGGCTTCTATTATCTCAGAGTAACTGATTACTGCTGCTGTGCCTTTTGTAATTATGTGATAGAAGTGTGGGATGAGGGGGACGCTCCTCGCACCAGACACCATCACCATTTGTTCCTTTTATTATTGGCTCCAAGTGGGCAAACGTTCCCTTAGAAATTAGCGAGATCGTGTTTGAATATGAAATATTCTTGTTCTCGCCCGATTTACGTGATGCTAAAGATACTAGTATTTTTATAATAATAATTGAAATATTAGTATAATTGTTTACAGATGATATATTCTCTCCTCAATTATAGACTTTCTGCCGGCGCCATTGCTAGCTGACCGGAACCGGATTTGTTCCCGGAAAAACTTACAGTTCTGAGCACCCATCAGTTCAAATTATCGTGGTTTTGTGAGGAAGAATACACCAATACTTCAGGACCCAGAGAATATCTTTTTTGGGAAACAATACCGATTTCGGCTACAATTGATGGACAAAGTTGTTGATTATCTGCTGTCCAGCTGACTGGCATTCTGCACAACCCAGTACGCATGCTACCCAAACTCTCGTACAACACCCGTCACCCATGACCGATATTTTTTTTTTTTTTTTTGAGGACCGTATCACTGACCAGGTCACTTAAGAGTCCTACCCTGAAGGACAAGGCGATACCTTGTTGGCATCGCCACAAGGACGCACATTAGAAGGTGTAGTGAGCCTTTTCAGGGACAGGTAGACCAAACAGCTCAATTAGGTGTTAGGTATCTCAGATTCCTCCTGGATGAATCATTTTACGACCTCCGTTGGAGGGGAATGAATTTCTCCATGTCTTGTTGGAAATTTCCAACACTTAGTTACTAACTCCTAGTACGACAGGAGGTAATTCTTGTACTAGGCATTATAATTTACTAACACTACTAACCAGTAGTATATTGACATTCAAATTATTGAATTGTGACATAGAACGCCCCATCCCTTCTAGCAATCATGGGCATGGAGTTGCGTCAGTCACCCGGCTAGAGGGAATAATTTCTACATATTAATGGATCGAATTTAATCCAGTTTCATTTCACCCCTTTTATTAAAAATCAATTAGTAATAGATTTATTTTCATTTCATAATATATGTGACCATTTACTGGAAATAGTTTGTACAGTCTCGATCAGCTGTTCCGGTAAATAAAAAGATCAACTTTATTTCCACTCTTAATATTCTCGCGCGTTTAACATCTATAATTAATTCACACTATGAAATATCATTTACGACCTTATCAAACCCCGTATTATGACGTAAATATTCGTCAACCACGTCTACATCCATTCGGAGCTCTGTTTGAAATATTATAATTTATACATGGAGTTCTAGCATGGCGCATGTGCTCATGCACCATTGGATGGGAGAGGCAGAGAGATGGGGGAAAATCGCCATATTATCTAGATGGAATCAAGGTGTTCTGGAACTGCACAGTTTACATCAATCAAATTTGAGAGTATCTGCCCTTCTGCGACGCTTCTGATCGAGTGTGCAGCCTCCACAACCTACGAACCCCAAGTTCGGCAGTAATTTATTAAGTAGATTGAGTAGTATTGGCCATTATTTCTTTGATTTAATGTGCTGTCGTTACGTAGCAGACGATAAAATAACCCCACGTAAGTGCTGATCTTACCCTCCAATTTCTTTAGATAATGCGATTGAATGCACGAATATAGAGTTTGAAGTGGAAATTACACAAGATTTGACTTTCAGTGTGGAATTAAGCCAGAGATAGACGTGTTTCTGCATCCATGATCAGGTGTTCCCACGGACAGCTGACGTGAGCAGGAATAAACGGGTTGACGCTGCCGGACGTTATCTACGTTCAACTTTGGCAGCTAAGCTGTTTCTGTCTTACTTGTAGTTATCTATTTTTATCATTGATAATCATATTATTCCATGTATGCATTTTTCATTAAGTATATATTAATTTTATAGAATAACACCCCAAAAGGGTGTGCATGGAAATTGCTCTAAATTTAATATAAATTTACAGTTCATTCAGCAAGATTAAAATAAATCTCATTTTTGCATTTATCCATAAGCCACTGATTCTCTTATTAATATAATTCTGGTCCTTCGAAACATTTATTATTATTGTATTGTAGAGCTAATTTCCCCCACAGGCCTAGGAGTGTCTCGGGCATTAGGTAGGTCAGTGAATCGGTCCTCATTATGTGGAGACGTCATGGGGAAGTCTAAGAGAAAGAGGCAATGGAGGCAGCTTTCAGACTAGGAAGGACAGTGGACCGAGGTGCAGCAGGCACGGAAGAAAACTGCTATCGAGGCTTCATGTGTTTCTACAAGCAAGACACCAGACATAATGGACCTAGAGAGGACAGCATCAGCCACACTCCAGCCAGTGTCAGGAAATGCTGCTCTCTCCACAGCCCAGCCACAGGACACCAGTATCAGGCAGGAGAGAACGCCACCAGTAACACACCAGACATCGTCAGACTCTGAACATCTTCCAAATTTCAAGATAATGCAGACTGACCACTTTCGTACAGCATATGGAGTAGTAACGGCAATGAAAAAGGAACAACCAGAACTCAAACTTTCCATCACAGTTAACCTCAAAGGAGAAATAATAGGGACGCCACGAGACCAACAGACGGCAAATTACTTAGAAAAGTAAAAGTACTGCAATTGAAACCTGTATACTTTGAGAAGTTGGACCCTTCAGAAAGATTCACACGAGTTGTATTTTTGGGATACCCAATCGACTTTCCCCGTGGATCCAGTACAGGAACACAAGCAAATCCTGAATTCGGAATGATGCCGCACAAAATTACAGCAGCGACACGCCAGGTTCTGGAAACCGTCATGGGACATGTGCCGGAAACATTCAATCTTAGAAATTGGAGAATATACTGACAGAGACCATACGTCCCAGAACCTGCGATGCTTCAGATGTCAGAAATAAGGCCACCATCAATCACGCTGCACGAGACAGGAGAGGTACGGAGTGTGCTGCCTGAGGCATCCAACCAAAGACTATAGCCAAGCACAAGGCAAACCAGACCACAACAGCCAAATGTTGGAGGCAAACATCATGCCTGGAGCACAACCTGCTCTGCACAGAAAGAAAAGCTGCATACAGCTCAGGCCGTGGTAAATACAGACCAGCCCTACATACACAAACACCAACGTCTGAAACACTGAAGACAGCGCCCCCCCCCCTCTCTCACAGATCAAAATTTCTCGAATCTATAACTCCAAATCAGAACGTACACAAAAATGCTGCAGAAATAGAAGTAAATAAAGCAAAAAGTTATTTTCGGAATCAACACAACAAATTTACAGTTTTACCGAGGTTCACAGCTGTAAAACATCGAGAAGATCAGGACAAAGACCATTATCAATTGCCTACAGATGACCCAGAACGCCCCACAATAACACAAGAAATCACTTGTCTAATAATGGACAATATCGTGCAGCAGACCACAGCTACACAAGAAATAGACAGTGAGACCAGGCGAAGCACAAGAGGACATACAACGCGACATAAGACATTCAGACAACCAACAACAGTCTTATAGTTAAGACACCAGACCATCTATATTCACAAAAGCAACTGCAAAAAGCAATGACCACTCAAGATCAACAGAATCTTACAACACAACAGGCAGACAACAACAGCCAATGCAGTCTGATGTGCAACACCATAAACAAAGTAGTATTGAACAACAGAGATTCACAGGTTCCAACAACAAAAGGCAGGCATGAACAATCAATGCAGCAACATTAACAAAGATATTCTGGTTGGCAGAGATGCACAGATTCCGACAACACAAGAAACAGCCACGGACAATCAATGCAGTCTAATGTGCAGCAATACCAACAGCAAAGTGATCGATAACATGGATGCACAGATTTCAACAATGCAGGAGTGGAGAATATGGATGTCGATTCCGACGAGGAGTTCTAGTAGAACTGGCAGTACCAACCGAAACCGTCGTCTGGCCATAACGAATACCTCAGTAGAACATACAAGGTTGTGAAATAAAAACCACACCCTTCAGGAAGCTGCAATCAGTAGTAAAGCAGATATAATCGTTTTGGAAGAAACTTATCCCAGCCATGAACTCCTTCAGATTAGCTGGATACAAGCACTAAATTATACCGTATGCACAGGGGAGAGGATTATTGATCTTAGTCAAAAACACCATACCCAGCAAGAAAATAGACCCAGTTTCATGTGGAGATGGAGTAGAGGTATTAGCAGTAACAGTGAATATGGCTTAAATTGAGCTCCTCATATACAACGTCTATAAGTACCCCAGACGTAAACTAGAAGCAGAGGCTGTGCTTGCCTTGGACGTGCATGCAAATGTAATTATTGCTAGAGATTTTAATGCTCATCATCAAGAGTTCGGTACAAATGGGCCAGCCAGTACAAATGGGCCAGTCAATGCATATGGGCGCCATTTAGCTGCAGCTCTGCGAGAAGTAACTGAAATTACACTTCCTAACACTGGGGATCCCACTCATATTCAAGGGGGGGGGGAGGTCCCTTAATCTTACATTAATCTGATCAGCACTCAAGCATCAGGCGAAGTTATGCCCGAAACGCTTTGCGTAATAGTGGCTTTAGGCATTGTATGTACTAGCTCTACCTATAAGTCAAACAATCCTTGTAAATATTTATTGTATGTATGTACCTTACCTAAATAAAATTGTATTGTATTGTATTGTATTGTAAGTGGGAGGTAGACAAGGCATATTGAATGTTATCAATGCATCTTGGCAGCAAGGCAAGCTCCCGACCTCTTGGAAGAAAGCACACACTAGTGTGGAAGACTGGAGACCTGCATAAACACCCGTTTGGCTTCACTAAGAGGAGTAGGTACTGCAAACTGCATAGCAACATTACCAAGAACAGTTAACTCAAGTCCGGCTATAGTGATCTTCCTTGATCTAGAAAAAGTATTCGAACTTGCAAGCCCGCAAGCAGTTTTATACACCTTAGTTAAAAAAGGTGTAAAGGGAAATAGGTAATATTTAATCCATCCTAGCATAAGTCACAGGTATGCCAGAGTAAAATTGCAAGGACAAATGTCGAACTATCACTTGCATGAGAATTGATTCGCTGCCCTGACACTGGAGGGGACAGTCGTCGTGGCTTGAGCTCCCAGTTGCTGTTTGGCGCTGCGAGGTGGTGGTGGTGCGTTGTTGGTGGCGTGGTGCGCCCGCTGACCAGCGTGTCAGCTGGCGGTATGGCGGCGGTTGGGGATCGCCCAATTCGCCGTGTGGAAACTGGGGGGCTTGACTTCTTTGCTCCTGTGGATTGGTCTATTGTGGAAGTTGCGCTACTGGATATTTTGAATGCGAGGGTCACCGATCTTCTGGGACTGGAGAAGTTATCGTCGATGCGTGAGGCAGTGAAATTTTCCACGTCAGGTGTTTACCTGGAGTTTGTGCACCTCTGTGCTGGCAAGTTGTTTCCGTTGCCTGATTTAACTGTCTGTGCGGGTGTCAGATCCGTGGGCCCCGTTGACACATGTGAGTGTGCACGGTGTGCCGGTGGACTTCCAGGAGCAAGAGTTGCGGTCCGGGCTTGCCGAGTTTAGTGCGGTTGTGACGCACCGGTTCAACGTTTTACGTTCTGGGCGGCTGCAGGGGCTCCATATTGGCGTACGGACGCTTGGCAGGGGCTCCATACTGGCGTACGGACGCTTGGCAGGGGCTCCATATTGGCGTGCGGACGTATGGCATCAGCCTCACCACTGTCATTCCTTCTTGGGTTCCGGTCTGTGGGCTCTACATGTGGGTCTTATCAGGGCCAGTCGTGCACCTGTTTCGGGTGTGGTGCGGAGGGCTATGTTGCGGCTGGGTTCAGCACTCCTCGCATTGAGAAGCCATCTGTGTTTCACTTGGATCATTTTCCTCCCTTGATCCTCGCTCTGTTGCTGTGCCTCGTGGCGCCCCCTCTGTCGGCTGGGCCTGCTGCTCCACCTGTTCCTATTTCGTCGGATCGGCTGGTTGGTCCCGTGGCCCTGGAAGTGTCTGCTACTTGCGTTGCGTCGACAGTTGTTACGGAGGTCCATCCGGCTCTGCGAGCGTCTTCTGTGGGAGGTTGCACCTGTGGTGATGGCTTGTTCCCCCGTGGTAGCGGACGGGGGAACACTCCCTGCCGCAAGCGTACCCCGAGGGAGAGCTCTCGAAGCAGAGGTCCTCCTTGGAAACAGATCGAGGCTTTGCAGGGTGTGGCCTTGTCTTGCGGTCAGGCTTCCCCCCTTCCCCTTGCTGCCGTCATACGACCTAGTGGTGGTGTGATGCCTGCTTGCGACGTGGTTTCCCCACTTATTTCCCCAGTGGTTGGGGCCGTGGATGCCAGCTGGGAGGGGGCAGGCAGGTCTCAGTTCAACACACCTGGGGTGGTTGACCCTAAGAAGCTGTGGAGGTCTTCTCGATCCTCTGTCCCTGAGGTATTGTCATTTGTGGGCCAGAAGGTGGATGGCCTTTGCATTGCGGATGCCGCTCCTGCAGTGAGACCGTGTGTGCCATAGGAGGGGACTCAAGGGTTGGAGGGGGAGGGGTCTTGATTGCTTTTCCCGATGGCGCTTTCTCTTACGTGTGCCTCTTTGAATGTACATGATTTGAATGATCTTGCGGTTCAGTTGGATGTTCTTTGGGAGCAGCGTGTGGATGTGGTTCTGATTCAGGAGCATAATGTTCAGGATGTCTCTTCTCCACGGGATGTGTGCCGAATTTCATGTGTTGAACCTGCCGAGGACGTCCTTTGCGGATACACTCATTGTAACAAACTGGGTTTGTTGTAAGAAATTATTCAGTATAGATTCTCATAGACATAGGGACCGCATAGTTTTGAAAGTTTGGAATCAGACGGTACTCAACCTGACTCGGCAGAGAAAGGTCATCCCACCAGGGATTAGATTTAAGATTACAAGATGGCTGGTTCTCTGTATTAATGCAACATGTAATGAATATTTTCGACAAGATACAGTAATAACTAATTTGGCTTATGTATGTATGTAAGGTTACATGTATGTAGGAGGAAGTTTGAGATCAGGGTCGTATACAGGCAAGAGAAATGATGACATGGGGAGGGTCTAGTTTGTGTTCCGGATGATTCACCATGTCAAAGGTCATGCAGTCCACGAGAGTGACCACATTAGTAATTCACAAAGTTCAAATTGAGATCACTAGCCCATACTGTAATTGGAAATAGCCTTTCCCTAAGATGCCTACACAATTACCATCAGTTTATAAGAGTTCAACCCTCTGGGTTGTTCAGTACAAGAGAGATTAGTTGTTCAATTTAAACCCTGCTTAGTAAAGTTATTAGACCTGGCAGAGTGATACTAGCATCACTAGTTGTGAGGAGGGCTATGCGAGTCAGTGTGGGTTAGGTCAGCAATTGGGGAGATCAACCACTCTCACCACTCTCACATCTCTCGATATCAGCACCCCATCAGCTGGTTTCATAGCCAAGGTAAAAATTGAAGAGTTTTGTTATAGGGAAATAATTCATTCGTGCCTCAATAGAGAATATTAAAAGTTTTAAAAAAATCAGGTTAGGGAGTGTTAAGTCAGGGAGTGATTTTTATTAGTTGTTTAGATTGGCATAATTAAATGATTAGATTGTTCTTTGGTATTATTATTATATCCATGAATAACTTTGCATGTGTTGATATCCTTGCCATTTGGTCTCCACGAGGCTGGGTTTATTTGGGTCGCGAGCCTAGCCCAGTTTGAGAGCTAATATATCCCCTTGTTTTTTGTAATTCCCACACTTAACAAATTCATCTCCGCCCCCCCCCCCCATTTCCAAGTAATTTGGGGATTAAGCCCCATGGGTTTAATGATTGATTAATTGGACCAGATCCCGATTCAGTTGTGGTTAATGGTCTGGTGGTGGCAGCATAAAGAGATCCTTGAGTTTGCTAGAAACCTAGTACGACGTCACGTGGCTGTAGAATCTTATTTGATCGAGTGGCTAAGACCCTTGGAATTAAGTTCAAGTAAACATATGCACTGGCAGGGTAAAAGACAAAATTGAGCTAATACCCCGTCCCGTGTTACATCATGTTTTCCAGGAGGGCGTCCATCTCTGTGCTTCACACGGAAATGGACGAGGATGGGCGGGTCTTGTTTGTGCGAGTTGAGTTTTTGAGAGTCGAGATTCCGAACTTGACTGTATGCCCCCTCCGGGGTGGCGCGTCATCGGGAGCAGGAAGAGTTTTTTCGGGTGGGGCTTGTCCCTTTCCTGCATCATGATATGTGGGATATGGCGTTTGGGGGCGATTTTAATTGTATCACGAGTGTGCGGGACTGTAATAGCGCCCGCACACAATATTTCGGGTATTCTGATCGAGGTTTTGCAGTGCTACATGTTTCGGGATGCTGCTGTTCTGTGTGGCGGCGTGTTAGATTTTACTTTTGCTGCCCGGGGGGGCGAGTTTGTGACTGGTTAGATTTTATGTTCATGGGAGGGAGTGTTCTGTGTTTGAGTTCCGCACTGTCATTGTTGCTTTCTCGGATCATTGTTTAGTAGTGTTCCAGGTTGGTGTGCAGAGCCAGGTGCAGGCAGGTCCGGGGTGGTGGAAGCTCAATTGTGAGTTGTTGTGTAGTCTGCGTGTCTGTGCGCAGTTTCGGGAGTGGTGGGTAGGGATTGTTGCCCGGCGGTCTACATTCTCTTCTCCTTTAGGTTGGTGGGAATGGTGTAAAAGAGGAATGTCAGAAGTTCTTTGGCGTTGTTGCGAAAAGGGAGGCGGCAGGGAGGTTTGGTTTGCTGCGGTTGCTTCAGGCGTGGCTTTCTCGCTTGTATGTGCGGCTGAATGCAGGGGTCGATTCTCTTGAGGATATTTTAAAGTGTAAGGAGCGTATTTGTGGTTTGCGTGCCGAGTTGGCTGATGGTGTTCGGGTGCGTGCTCGTGTTGAGGAGCGTGTTGATGGGGAGAGACTTTCTTCCTTTCTTTCGAGTCGGGAAAAGGCTGTTCTCTCCTAAACAGAACATGTTTGATTCAAGATTCTCTTGTTCTAAACAGAACAAGGTTTTGTCAAAGCAATTCAAAGAGCAGGTAACCACTCAATTCCACTGAACAAACAGTCCACCAGACACCACAAATATCACTGGTATTAGTGCAAACGTGTCAAATAAATTCAATCACAGACTCCTCTGATCAAGGAAGCCTTAAACAATATAGCCACGTAATCGCAACAGGACCCTACTGTGAGGTCAGGGAACATGTGCACCAAGAGACCAGGATAACCAAAGAACTCAACTGGCTGGATTGTGTTAACATCTAAATGAACTCAATTCTCTGAGCAAATTCACAAGACCAAATGGAAATGAAACACCAAAAGCCCCATACTCTAAGGATCCTCAACAGGAAGCTTAAGGACTAGCAACCAAGTTTGCAGAAAGAGCAGCCAGTAATCCACTTCCACCAGATATACTAGCAGTGCAGAAAGGATTAGGAGGAGAAAGCTGGCATAAATGACTAGCAGCATGTGCAGAAGCTGCTGACATTGAGCTCGACCAATGTGAAAGGGGTATCAATCAAGCTAAGAAAATCTCCATAAGATAAATCTCCAGGAGACAAAATAACCTATACAATTATAAGGAACCTCGGGCCAGAGGAGCACGCTGCATACCTAAGGTTAATTAATTTAGCCTGGACTTTTCATACTAGACCTACAGCTTGGAATAGGGCAAACAGAACCGATCCCAAAACTCAGAGATCCAGCTATTCCAAGGCCGAACTCTCTCCAAAGCTGTGCAGCCAAGATGGCTGACAGAATGCCCCTCAATACACTTTAGTGGAAAATGCCTAAACTGCCCCAGGACATGTATGCCTATAGAAAAGGGGTTAGCACAGTGGAATGTATTAGAACTTTGTTAGCCAAACTGAATGACAGACCAATACTACTAACATTCCCCAATCACGAGAAAGCCCTTGAACTAGCTAGCGCCCCAACTATGTCGATGCCACATCGACAAAGTGGTCAAAGGCAACCTGCTCTCATGGACCAAGAAGAAGTAAGAATCAAACTACATGGTACAGTTACCAAATACAAAAGAATGAAAATGGTAAACCGTAAGAATGCAAACTCAGCCCCCTACTCTTCAACTGTTTAATGGAAAGAATAATGAGGCTGAAACTCCCACAACACTACAGGCTACTAAACTATGTGAACGACTTTGTCATCATCATAGAATAAAGATGTGGCGTGCCTTGCACCTAAATGCTTAGACTGCATCTGAGAGGCAAAGCAGATTGGTAAAATTGAACTCACAAAAGCCAGACCCGTAAAAATAGTGAAGCCCAACATCCAACTCAAAGTATAGATTCAGCCAATTGAATGGTGGACACTTACCAGTATCTAGGAATAATCCTATACAAAATTTAACGCTGGGGTCACTTACTAGAGAGAAAGAGAACGGCAGCCAGAATGGCAATCCTCAGGTACCTAACCTCCCTCTCTGGAGGAGCCAATCTGCAGATCCTTCGCACATATATACAGGCAGTCAGATCAGTGATCGCCTAAGCAGCATCTGCACTCAAGCCGATCACAGTAACAGGAAAAAATGGCAGCACGAAGCAATGCTATGAGAGCTGCCCTTGAACCCCGCTTGAAACAGACTGGATACGGGTTTGTCCTCTCCAAGAAAAAATTTCAAAGAACAGCTACGATTATCAGTAAGATAATGGTTTCTCTTGATCCAGTCCCAGTACGATAGGCCTTGGTGGTTGGACTCGGCCAAAACAACTGTTAAATTGTTTTGGCTAAGTCACAAAGTCTACACTTGTCCACCACCGTGGGAGGAGCCCATCTTCAAAATTGTAATAGAAAGTCGTCCACTGAACAAGGCTTCCTCTGATCCAACAATCCTAAAGCGCATCATAGAAGAGCAAATGACCAGCATTGCAGTAGCACGAGCCACACACATCTTCACAGACGGATCAGTGAACGTAATATTTGTTTGCTGGCGCTACTCTTTGCGCGGACAACGAACAGGGCTATTAGATTGGGAGGTGCAGTATATTAATCATCCAATCTGAGCTGTTTGCCATACTAAAGCCCTTCGCGTATATGATTGCACAAAACACCCAAAATGCAATCAGATTCAAAAGCAGCAATGCATATAAATAAGCGAAAATAAAAATAAGCGGAAAGACAACGTGGAAATAATTACCACCATTTTGTATCTTGGAGCAGTCGCTAAAGGTAAAAGACTCAACATAACCCTAAACTGGATCCAATCCTATGTTGGAATCCCACTAAATGATTATTAAGTGATGTGTTGCTTTTTGCACAGATAGCCAACAGGAATATTGGAGACTAGCTGGACCAGTATCATCAACCCAAACTGAGCTGTTTGCCATACAACAGACATTCGCCTATGTTATCATACAAAATACTATAAATGCAATTATACAAACTGACTCGAAAGCTGCACTTCAAATATTAGGAAAGATGTCAAGAAAGACAGAGTGGAAATGATTACCACCGTTTTGTATCTTGGAGCAGTCGCTAAAGGCAAAAGACTCAACATAACCCTAAACTGGATCCAATCCCATTAAAGAATAAATCTGATGAAATTGCTAAATTGGCAACTCGTCATTCAGTGATCCACAAAAGAATCCAACCCAGCCCAGAGAACATAAACACCATCACCAAAAAGAGAACCTCTCTTCCTCTCGTGTAAGTACCTACACCACCAAGGAGAGCAGCAGGCACCGTGCATAAAGATGTTAGGCTTACAAGAGAAAATAAGTGAAGTGAAAACGATAGTGAAGGATACAGTATAAATTAGGAAATATTTTAATGAGAGAGAAACAATTAGCGTTGAAAGATTTGAAACAGAGACAGCGATAAAACAGGCAGATAAAGGTCGTACAGTGGTAATGTGGAAGTCGATAACTCTGGAAAATAAATATTAATCCAGCTAGACAATGCCTCGACACAACAGATAGAGAAGCTGCAAGTGGCATTTGGAAATGCACAAACCCGATGCCAAAAATTTGGGTTAATTATATCTAAATAAAGATCAAAGATCAGGATGAAGTGGGGATTTGATCAAAACAGCACCAGAGAAACTTAGCGTTAATGTCAAACATTTCAGTCCTATATAACCTGCCCAACGTACACAAGTTGAAATTAACCTTAAACACCTGGCAGGGTACGCCGGTCTTAAGTGGGTGCAGGGTACTAACTATACCTATAGACTGGATCTGTACAGCACTATTTACTCAGCTTCTACAGTTACTCTGTAAAGTTTAAAAAACAGATTTTCTCAAACGAATTTAATCAATCAGGTACCCCATGCCAAAGGGAGCAGTACCTGTGTCTGAATGCTGAGTACCCGAGCATACTGCTGAAGGAAGCAGGCAGGAGAGTAGCAGAATTTTTTGACCGGAATAAACACAAGAACAGACAAGACCTCAAACAAGCGGGAGTCCTCCATAATCACAATTACTTGGAGGCGAATATCTACTACAAACCAACACACACACACACTCTTATCGACTTTATCAATTCATCTACTCTCCCTTAAAAGATCGCTCCCTTACTCACTAGAAGTATGCCTCAAGCAGAGTATTATCAAGGAAACTAATCTACAGAAAGAATTGGAGTATCACTGGACACAATTTAGAAACTGAGGATATTCGGATGACAAAATCCACACAGCAGAAGCTAAGATTTCAGGGACCAACAGACAGTTTCTCTGACACACAGCACGGACACGCAACACTAATGAGGGAATCATCTTACCCTTTCCCTATTTGCTGGGAGTCCTGGGGCCCTTTCCAAAAAAAAAAAAAAAAAAAAAAAAAAAAAAAAAAAAAAAAAAAAAAAAAAAAAAGGGATTTTTTGGACTAGCTCAGGACCACGGAGAGAACACCCACCCGGCCCACCTTCCGACAGCAGCCACCTATGCTAGCGTGGACCCCAGGCAAGTTATCGAACGATTATCTAGTTAGATCAAGTTTACTGTAACATTTAGTCTCTTCCTTCGATACTACGACCCGTTGATGAGGTGATATTCAAGCATTGCTTCTAAGTGTGTCCAGGTTAGGGTGGGCTCTCGTCACACACACACACACACACACACACACACTCACACTCACACTCACACTCACACTCACACTCACACTCACACTCACACTTACACTTGTCTTGTGACCATCGTGTTGGGTGGACGTGGGTTGGGAGCTCCTGGGTCACTAGTGGAGTGGGAGGGGTAATCAGGCAACTTCGAAGTGAAAAAGACTATAAGTGAATGTACAAGTGAATGAAAAAACCTTGGGTTTTGACCAGAGCCATAAGGTAGTGAAGAAAAACAGTTTAATTAGCGTAATTTAAAATAGTGAGGAAATACTGTGCAGTGTGGAAGCAGCAGACATCACCGACCTCTGACCGCGTGACCTCACCTCGCAGCAACCCTTCTACCACCACGTGGGACGACGATTGGAGATTCACTCACCTATTGTGTTGGCAGATTGTGCAAGGTATTGAGGAGCGCCTTTTTGGCTGGATTGTTACTGCAATGACTAGAAGGGGTTCAAGGTCAATCACCAGCAGGGATGAGGAGGAGGACAGATTTATAGACAAATTAATAGGGAAATTTGTAGAGAGAAGGAGTGATTGGTTGGAGGATCTAATCCAGGGGATTAAAAGTGAGGTATTTCAGCAAATACAGGATGCGGTAGAGAGGCAGAAACAAGAATTTATGCTCTATGTTCAGGAAGAGATTAGGAAGGGAAGAGAGGACTGGGAGAGGGAATGTGCTCGTATCACAAACGAATTAGGAAGGATTAGCAGCATGGCTAAGGATAGAGGAGTAATGGGGGATGGGTTAGTGACTGCGGTTGGGATGGGGAATCCCCAGGGGACAGGCTACCAGCATGACAATGAATTACTGAGGAGACGGTCTATTATAATACATGGATTATTCGAATCTAGGGCACCAACAAGACAAGAGAGAATAGAAACAGAAAAATACGAATTGCACGAGATATTGAGGTGTATTGGAGCAGAGATGGCAGAACGCGAGGTGGATATCAATCGACGGGTTGGACCTTACAATTGTACCAAGAATAGACCTGTTCTGGTGCAATTCTCCAATGAGGAGGCAGTGGAGTACATAATGAGGAGCAAGCATTTACTCAGAGGAAGTGAAACCCATTACAATGTGTTTATAGAGAGGTTTATGACGAAAGATGAGCAAACAGCCCACAAAAATAGATGGCAACAACGACACCGAAATAGTCTCTCAGGTAGTCCCACCTCCCAGGTCACATCCCAGGTCACCTCCCAGGGCACCTCCCAGGTCACCTCCCAGGTCGCATCCTCCCCAACTCAGCCCTCCTATACATCCCCCCTGCCTCAGCCTCCCACAACCCCCCTGTCCCTTTCACATTTACACCTCCACAACGATTCCCCTGCCCCTGCTACATCACACTTGTCAGCGACCCCAGTGGGTCAAGCCATGCCCTCCCCAAATACCCCTTCCCACTCCCCTGCCCCTTCTACCCCATTGACTTCAATTCCATCTACTCCATCCCAGCTTCCACTGCACCCCTCTTCCACTCACCCCCAAACCCCACCCAACCCTCACCCCTCCTATGCACCTCCAGCCCACATTTAACCCCCTCACCTTGTGACCCCCTAACACCTTCCCCCATCTCCCTCTTCCCCTCTTCTACCCCAAAACCCCCACCTACCCCCGATTCCCCCCTAACTAATATACCCTCTCTTCCACTCCCAGCACCCATGCTCCATTCTCATCACAGCTCTCCGCCCTCAGTATCCCTCTTCCCCCCAACCTCTCAACCTCTATCTGACTCTCAGTCTCACTCTATTTCTCAACCCCCCTATGCTATTCAGACCCCTAACTTTCAGACCCATTATGCCCTTCCTACCCCCCTAGATGCCCAGACCCCATTCGCCTACCAGGCACTCCCAGGCACCCCCCTAGCACCCCCCCACTCACCCCCACAGCCCCCACTTGCCCCCCAGACACCCCCCAGTTCCCCCCAGACCCCTGGTGAAAGGGGGAACTCTGACACCCGAGTTTCCAAGAAGAGTCTCAAGGTTTGGTACACCAATGCTGATGGGGTAGCCAATAAAGCAGAAGAGATAAAAGAAAGAGTTAGTGAGGCAGACCCAGACATAGTGGCAATAGTGGAAACTAAAATAAATGGCATGATCTCGGATGCAATCTTTCCAGAGGGGTACCAGGTGATAAGAAAAGAAAGGACACAGTGACAGGGAGGAGGAGTGGCATTACTAATAAAGCGGAAATGGAAGTTTGATGAGCTGGAAAATCCGGGTACCAATGAAAGCACAAGCTTCATACATGGAACTCTGACAGTGGATGGGAAGAAGATTGTAATCTTGATACTCTACAATCTCCCACCAAACAGTAGAAGGCCCAGGCAGGAGTACGAGGACAGCAACAAGACATGTATGGATGAACTGCAGAGGGCAGCAACTTTAGCGCATAGAATGAGAGCGAAGCTGCTGGTCATGGGGGACCTAAATCACGGAGAGATAAATTGGGAAACGAGGAATCCCCATGGCGGGGAGGAGACCTGGGGAGCGAAGCTGGTAGACGTTATTGACAGGAATTTCCTAACACAGCATGTGAAAGAAGATACTAGGGAAAGAGGAGGGGATACGCCCAGCCTATTAGATCTCATTATCACTCAGAATGTAGAAGACATCGAGCAGTTGGAACATGAAATACCACTAGGAGCTAGTGACCATTGTGTCCTAGTCTTTGACTACATGATGGAGCTTAAAATTGTGACCAAAGGACAAGAGGTCCGGGAAAGGAGACTTGATTACAGAAAAGGGGACTACAGAAGGATAAGGGACTACCTGTGAGAAGTGCAGTGGGAGGAAGAACTTAGAGGAAAAACAGTGCAAGGTATGATGAACCAAGTCATATTGAAATGCAAGGAGGCTGAAGATAGATTTATTCCAACAATAAAGGAAAAAAGCAGGAGGGAATATAATAACCCATGGTTTATTAGACAGTGTCAGGAAGCAAAGGTGAGAAGCAGGAGGGAGTGGAGGAAGTACAGAAGACAAAGGACAGAGGACAACAGGATTAGATGTAACAGAGCTAGGAATGATTACATTAACATAAGACGAGTGTCGGAAAGAAATTATGAGAACGATATTGCAATCAAAGCGAAAAAGCAACCAAAATTACTACATAGCCATATAAGAAGGAAGATGTCGGTAAATGACCAAGTGACAAGACTGAGGAAAACAGAAGGGGCATATACAGAAAGCGACAAGGAAATCTGCGAGGTACTGAATGCAAAATTCCATGGAGTGTTCACAACCGAGCCTGAGCAGCTCCCATTGTTAGAAGAGATTACCCAAGATGAAAGACTATCGGATATAGAGGTGACAGCAGAGGATGTAATGAAACAGTTGACAACACTGGATGCAAATAAAGCTGTTGGACCAGACAAAGTATCACCGTGGATACTCAAAGAGGCAGCGCAGGCTCTCAGCGTGCCTCTGGCAATGATCTTTAATGAGTCACTTATGTCGGGAGAATTGCCCAGTTGCTGGAAGGAGGCAAATGTCGTACCGATTTTCAAAAAGGGTGATAGGGAGGAGGCACTTAACTACAGACCCGTATCACTGACAAGCATCCCCTACAAAATACTTGAAAGAATAATTAGGCTAAGACTTGTTGAGCACCTGGAGAGCATTGGATTTGTAAACAAGCACCAACATGGGTTCTGGACAGGGAAATCATGCCTAACAAACCTTTTAGAATTCTATGATAGAGTAACAAGGATAAGGCAGGACAGAGAAGGCTGGGCAGACTGAATATTTCTTGACTGCCAAAAGGCCTTTGATACGGTACCGCACATGAGACTGCTATACAAACTTGAGAGGCAGGCAGGAGTAAGCGGAAAGGCCCTAGTATGGGTGAAGAACTACCTAACAGGAAGGAGCCAGAGGGTAATGGTAAGGGGCGAAAAGTCGGACTGGCGAACAGTAACAAGTGGAGTACCTCAAGGATCGGTGCTGGGACCAATCCTCTTTCTAATTTACGTAAATGATATGTTTACAGGAGTGGAATCATACATGTCAATGTTTGCAGATGACGCAAAATTAATGAGAAGAGTTGTGACAGACGAGGATTGTAGGATCCTCCAAGAGGACTTAAACAGGCTGCAGAGATGGTCAGGGAAATGGCTACTGGAGTTTAACACCAGTAAATGTAAAGTTATGGAAATGGGATCAGGTGACAGGAGACCAAAGGGACAGTACACAATGAAGGGGAACAGCCTACCTGTAACGATTCGAGAAAGAGACCTGGGAGTGGATGTGACACCTAATCTAACTCCTGAGGCACATATAAATAGGATAACGACAGCAGCGTACTCTACACTGGCGAAAATTAGAACTTCATTCAGAAACCTAAATGAGGAAGCTTTTAGGGCGCTTTACACTGCCTACGTGAGACCCGTCTTAGAGTATGCCACGCCATCATGGAGCCCCCACCTGAAGAAACACATAAAGAAACTGGAGAAGGTTCAGAGGTTTGCGACGAGGCTTGTCCCAGAGCTACGAGGGATGGGATATGAAGAGCGGCTGAAGGAACTGAACCTTACGACACTAGAGAAAAGAAGGGAGAGAGGAGATATGATAGGGACATATAAAATACTCAGGGGAATTGACAAAGTGGAAATAGATGAAATGTTCACACGTAATAATAACAGAACGAGGGGACATGGGTGGAAACTGGAAACTCAGATGAGTCACAGAGATGTTAGGAAGTTTTCTTTTAGCGTGAGAGTAGTAGAAAAATGGAATGCACTTGGGGAACAGGTTGTGGAAGCAAATACTATTCATACTTTTAAAACTAGGTATGATAGGGAAATGGGACAGGAGTCATTGCTGTAAACAACCGATAGCTAGAAAGGCGGGATCCAAGAGTCAATGCTCGATCCTGCAAGCACATATAGGTGAGTACATATAGGTGAGTACACACACACACACACACACACACACACACACACACACACACACACACACACACACACACATGAAGGAAGTACTCCAGCAAATGCAGAATGAATTCAGTGAAGGACTGAGGGTAATGAGGGAGACAGTAGCCAACCTGCAAGATGATTTAAGGGCAGCAAAGGAGGAGATAAGATACCTAAAGGAGACTCTTCCACAATACCAGGCACAAACCGTACCCCAGGGAGATGGGAATGCTACTGTGGAGGGGACCACCACAACCCAGATCTCATTTGCTGAAATGCTTAAAAAGAGCCCTGAAGCTAGGTCTGCGGTTAAGGAAGTTGCCATGGAAGTGGCTTCCTCTCAGGAAGCAGCTAGATGTACTAGCCGGCTGATAGAGAGAAATAGAGCAGTAGTAGTAGCAGGCATTGAAGAACAAACAGGGACCAGACCAAAGGAGCGGAGAGACAAGGACAAAAACATGATTAAAGAGATCCTTAAAGAGGTAAGGATGGAAGGAGCTGAGCGAAATGTTGAAAAGGTTTTCAGGCTTGGAAAGTACAACAAGGACAGAGACCGAATGATAAAGGTGGTTTTCATGAGCGAAATCGCGAAAGAGGAACTGCTAGCAAGGAAGTGTTGTCTAAAAGGTGTAGAGAAGTTCAAGAAAATATTCCTGCAGAGGGATATGACAAGGGAAGAGAGAATACGGACAGCAGACGCGAGGAAGGAGCGCAGGGAGAGAGAAGGAAATCAGAGTACCACAACCCAGAACCCTACAATCCCAGAGGGAAGTGGAGAACCCTCCTCAAACAGTGCAACAGCCACAGGGATTGGGGCACCACCCCCAAATTCTACCCAACAGACACCCAACCTGCCCCATCCCATGTCAGCCCCCCACTAAGTACCCACCTAGGGCACCCTCCCCCCACCCACCCCCCTCCCCCCACTCACCCCCTTTCTCCCCCTCACCCCTCTCCCCAGGACCTCCCTTCCCCCCCATCCCCCATGCCCTCCCTTCTCCCACATGCCTTCCCGTCTCTCCCACCCCCATGCCCTCCCTTCTCCCCCTCCCCCCTAAGCCCCCCACTCTCCCCCACCCCACCTAAGTCTTCCCCTCTCCCCCACTCCCCTAAACCCTCCCCTCTTCCTCACCCACCTCAGCCCTCCCTTTTCCCCCACGCCCCCCAAGCCCTCCACCCTTTTCTCTCCCCCCAAGCCCCCCCATCTCCCCTATCCCCCACAGCTTCTCCTCCCCCCATGCTTCCCCAACCCTCCCTCTCTTACCCACCCCCTGTACCCTCCCCCTCTTATCCACCCCCTGTACCCTCCCCCTCTTATCCACCCCCTGTACCCTCCCCCTCTTATCCACCCCCTGTACCCTTCCCCTCTCCCCCACCACCCCAAGCCCTCCCTCCTCCACCAATCCCCCCGTGCCAGGTCCCCCCAGCTCCCACTGACCCCAGATCCCAAAGGTCCCCCCCAGAAAAGAAGCAGAAGAGAGTCAGTTTCAGGGTGATGTACTCGAACATAGATGGGATCACAAGCAAGACAAGTGAACTAAGGGAAAGAGCACAAGAAGTTAACCCAGATGTAATCGGACTCACTGAAACAAAACTCTCTGGAATCATAACGAATGCCGTGTTTCCCCAGGAGTATACAGTAATAAGGAAAGAGAGGGAAGGTAGAGGAGGAGGCGGAGTGGCCCTACTCATGAGAAGGGAATGGAGTTTTAAGGAGATGGCCATCCCGGGCTGTGAGGAGTTCAGAGACTACATAGCAGGCACCATAACAATGGGAGGACCAAGAATAGTAGTAGCAGTAATATACAACCCTCCACCAAATGACAGGAGACCCAGTCAAGAGTATGAAAACAACAACAAGGCAGTTAACACTATAATTGAGAGGGCAGCCTCTGCTGCCTGTAGAAATAGATCCCACCTGCTCATCATGGGCGACTTCAATCACGGAAAGATTGACTGGGAGAACAAGGAACCGCATGGAGGCGAGGATACGTGGAGAGCCAAACTATTGGAGGTAGTGACAAGCAACTTTTTAACCCAGCATGTCGGAGAACCCACAAGGATGAGAGGCAATGACGAACCAGCGAGACTCGACCTAGTCTTCACTCTGAACGACTCCGACATAAGAGATATCGGTTTTGAGGACCCAGTAGGAATGAGCGACCACAGTGTACTGGTGTTTGAGTACTTGATTGAAGAAGGGTTATTGAACTCGAGGAGGGATACCGAAACCAAAAGGTTAGCATACCGAAAGGGAAACTATGAGGGGATAAGAAAATTCCTAACAGATATAGCATGGGAAACAGAGCTCAGGGGAAAGACGGCCCAAGATATGATGGATTACATCACGCAGAAGTGCAAGGACGCAGCAAACAAGTTTGTCCCAGTCCAAAAGGAAAACAGAGAAATGAAGATGAGAAACCCATGGTTTAATCAAAGATGTAGGCTAGCTAAGCAGCAAAGTAAAAGGGCATGGAGAAACTATAGGAATAACAGGACACTGGAGAGCAGAGAAAGATACCAGAATGCCAGGAATGAATATGTCAGGATGAGAAGAGAGGCAGAAAGACAATACGAAAATGACATCGCAAGCAAGGCAAAGACTCAGCCTAAATTGTTGCATAGCCACATTAGGAGAAAAACAACAGTAAAGGAACAGGTTATGAGATTAAGGATAGGGGCGGAAGGATTCACTACAAATGACAAGGAAGTGTGTGAGGAATTGAATAAGAAATTCCAGGAGGTCTTCACCTTAGAACAAGGAGAAATTCCAGAGGTAAGTGAGGGAATAGCTAACCAGGAACCACTGGAAGAGTTTGAGATTACCAGTGGGGAAGTAAGGAAGTGTTTACTAGAGTTGGACGTGACGAAGGCTATAGGCCCAGATGGAATCTCCCCTTGGGTTCTAAAGGAAGGAGCAAGAGAACTGAGCCTACCACTCTCCATAGTGTATAACAAATCACTGGCAACAGGGGAACTGCCAGATATTTGGAAAGCAGCTAACGTAGTCCCGATATACAAGAAAGGGAATAGACAGGAGGCACTGAACTACAGGCCAGTGTCCCTAACCTGCATACCATGCAAGCTGATGGAGAAGATTGTGCGAAAAAAACTAGTGGAGCATCTGGAGCGAAGGAACTTTGTAACACAGCATCAACATGGGTTCAGGGATGGCAGGTCCTGCCTCACAGGGTTACTTGAATTCTACGACCAGGCAACAAAAATAAGGCAAGAAAGAGAAGGGTGGGCAGACTGCATATTTTTGGATTGTCAGAAAGCCTTTGATACAGTGCCGCACAAGAGGCTAGTGCGAAAGTTGGAGATGCAGGCTGGAGTGAGAGGGAAGGTACTCCGGTGGATAGAGGAATACCTAAGCAACAGGAGACAACGAGTCTGTGTGAGGGGTGAGGTCTCAGATTGGCGAGACGTCACAAGTGGAGTCCCGCAGGGGTCAGTCCTTGGACCTATACTGTTTCTGGTATATGTAAATGATCTCCCAGAGGGTATAGACTCGTTTCTCTCAATGTTTGCTGACGATGCAAAACTTATGAAGAGGATTGAAACAGAGGATGACAGTAGGAGACTACAGGACGACCTAGACAGATTGAATGAATGGTCCAACAAATGGCTGCTAAAGTTTAACCCGAGTAAATGCAAAGTAATGAAACTAGGCAGTGGAAACAGGAGGCCAGACACAGGATACAGAATAGGAGATGAAGTACTTAAAGGTACTGCCAGAAAGAATAATCTAGGAATTGATATCACACCAAACCTGTCTCCTGAAGCCCACATAAAGAGAATAACGTCTGCGGCATATGCGAGGCTGGCTAACATCAGAACGGCGTTCAGGAACCTGTGTAAGGAATCATTCAGAATCTTGTACACCACATATGTAAGACCAATCCTGGAGTATGCGGCCCCAGCATGGAGCCCGTACCTTGTCAAGCACAAGACGAAGCTGGAAAAAGTCCAAAGGTATGCTACTAGACTAGTTCCAGAACTAAGAGGCATGAGTTATGAGGAAAGGCTGCGGGAAATGCACCTCACGACACTGGAAGACAGAAGAGTAAGGGGGGACATGATCACAACCTACAAAATCCTCAGGGGAATCGACCGGGTAAACAAGGATGAACTATTCAACACTGGTGGGACGCGAACAAGGGGACACAGGTGGAAGCTGAGTACCCAAATGAGCCACAGAGACGTTAGAAAGAACTTTTTCAGTGTCAGAGTAGTTAGTAAATGGAATGCATTAGGAAGTGATGTGGTGGAGGCTGACTCCATACACAGTTTCAAATGTAGATATGATAGAGCCCAATAGGCTCAGGAATCTGTACACCAGTTGATTGACGGTTGAGAGGCGGGACCAAAGAGCCAGAGCTCAACCCCCGCAAGCACAATTAGGTGAGTACAATTAGGTGAGTACACACACACACACAGGAGTACCTAAGTAACAGGAGACAACGAGTCAGTGTGAGGGGTGAGGTCTCAGATTGGCGAGACGTTACGAGTGGAGTACCGCAGGGGTCAGTCCTTGGACCTATACTGTTTCTGATATATGTAAATGATCTTCCAGAGGGTATAGAATCGTTTCTCTCAATGTTTGCCGATGATGCAAAAATTATGCGGAGGATTGAAACTGAGGACGATAGTAGGAGGCTACAAGATGACCTAGACAGACTGAGTGAATGGTCCAACAAATGGCTGTTGAAGTTCAACCCGAGTAAATGCAAAGTAATGAAACTAGGTGGTGGAAATAGGAGGCCAAACACAGGATACAGAATAGGAGATGAAGTACTTAATGAAACGAACAGAGAGAAAGATCTAGGAGTTGATATCACACCAAACCTGTCTCCTGAAGCCCACATAAAAAGAATAACGTCTGCGGCATATGCGAGGCTGGCTAACATCAGAACAGCGTTCAGGAACCTGTGTAAGGAATCATTCAGAATCTTGTACACCACATATGTAAGACCAATCCTGGAGTATGCGGCCCCAGCATGGAGCCCGTACCTTGTCAAGCACAAGACGAAGCTGGAAAAAGTCCAAAGGTATGCCACTAGACTAGTCCCAGAACTAAGAGGCATGAGTTACGAGGAAAGGCTGCGGGAAATGCACCTTACGACACTGGAAGACAGAAGAGTAAGGGGAGACATGATCACAACCTACAAAATCCTCAGAGGAATCGACCGGGTAAACAAGGATAAACTATTCAACAGTGGTGGGACGCGAACAAGGGGACACAGGTGGAAACTGAGTACTCACATGAGCCACAGAGACGTTAGAAGGAGCTTTTTTAGTGTCAGAGTAGTTAACGGATGGAATGCATTAGGCAGTGATGTGGTGGAGGCTGACTCCATACACAGTTTTATGTAGATATGATAGAGCCCAGTAGGCTCAGGAATCTGTACACCAGTTGATTGACAGTTGAGAGGCGGGACCAAAGAGCCAAAGCTCAACCCCCGCAAGCACAAATAGGTGAGTACAAATAGGTGAGAACACACACACACACACACACACACACACACACACACACACACACACACACACACACACACACACACACACACACACACAGAGGATTGCAGGATCCTCCAAGAGGACCTGAACAGGTTGCAGAGATGGTCAGAGAAATGGCTACTGGAATTCAACACGAGCAAATGTAAAGTTATGGAAATGGGACTAGGAGATAGGAGACCAAAGGGACAGTACACAATGAAGGGGAACAGCCTACCTGTAACGACGCGTGAAAGAGACCTGGGGGTGGACGTAACACCTAATCTATCTCCTGTGGCACATATAAATAGGATAACGACAGCAGCGTACTCTACACTGGCAAAAGTTAGAACATCATTCAGAAACCTAAGTAAGGAGGCATTTAGGACGCTTTACACTGCCTACGTAAGGCCAGTCTTAGAGTATGCCGCCTCATCATGGAGTCCCCATCTGAAGAAGCATATAATGAAACTGGAAAAGGTTCAGAGGTTTGCAACGAGACTCGTCCCAGAGCTACGAGGGATGGGGTATGAGGAGCGCCTGAGGGAACTGTGCCTTACTACACTAGAAAGAAGAAGGGAGAGGAGGGACATGATAGGAACGTATAAGATACTCAGAGGGATTGACAGAGTGGACATAGACGAAATGTTCACACGGAATAGTAACAGAACGAGGGGACATGGATGGAAGCTTGAAACTCAGATGAATCACAGAGATGTTAGGAAGTTTTCTTTTAGCGTGAGAGTAGTGGGAAAATGGAATGCACTTCAGGAACAGGTTGTGGAAGCAAATACTATTCATAATTTTAAAACCAGGTATGATAGGGAAATGGGACAGGAGTCATTGCTGTAAACAACCGATGCTCGAAAGGCGGGATCCAAGAGTCAATGCTCGATCCTGCAGACACAACTAGGTGAGTACAACTAGGTGAGTACACACACACACACACACACACACACACACACACACACACACACACACACACACACACACACACACACACACACACACACACACACATTAGATATTAGAGATATTAGAAAGAACTTTTTTTTTTTAGTGTCAGAGTCGTGGACAAATGGAATGCATTAGGAAGAGATGTGGTGGAGGCTGACTCCATACACAGTTTCAAGTGTAGATTGAATGATAGAGCCCGATAGGCTCAGGAATCTGTACACCTGTTGATTGACGGTTGAGAGGCGGGACCAAAGAGCCAGAGCTCAACCCCCGCAAACACAACTAGGTGAGTACACTAATTCAAATGTATAATGACCCCTGTAGGAGAAACACAGGTCTAAAGAACCTTATGTATAAAAAGAAAGCAGTGTATGAAATGATTGTGAATGGTGAAATCAATAACAATTTAATCCCAATGAATTGTTAAAAAATCAAAATAAACGATAGGAAAAAGAACTTATTAAGTTAGTATAATAGGGGCAAGTAAAGACATTAAAATCATAGTTGTGAGGATGACGCGGTCGTAGTCCGAGTGCTCCTCGATATTGTCAACTTTTTAACTCTATCAGTTGAGCACGTGTCATTGTGTGTCGAGGAAATGTCAGAGAAGGTATGACTAAGTGATAGACAGTCTTGCACTAGGCCTGAAGAATATGAGAGGATAACAGGCAAAATGATACCAGGTCATTTCAGGTAGCAATGACTAAAAAGAAACGGCGAAATTTTCACAGACAGCCAAGTCCCAGTTAATATGAAATAAAAAAGCGACCGAAAAATTGCAGTGATCGACGACAGGAGAATCCAGTGATGCAAGCTCTCAGACATTCTCAACAGGACACCCTAACCAGCAGGACGCAAGAGATGCAGATAAATAGAAGTAAGCGGCTGTTATTCCCTAAAATGTGCCAACTGAACTTTCATCAAAAGCTGGAGTGGACAGTTAATTTGGCTAAGGAGTTTGGAAAATATAAACGTCTATTTAAGAAAGATGTTCACTGACCCTACAGCATTCTAGAGTGTAATTTCAACAGTGATTCAGTGCAGATGCATTTGAGCGTCACCTTCATACGACAGACTCATCATTTCACAGTCAGCATTTGGCCGATTGAATGAACCACCAGATGAATTGTGAGAACCAACGTTGCTGCTCCCAATCACAAAAAGAAAACTTCAGCTCAAGTTCTGACAGTGATAGCTTTGGTCACATGACGCCAATCGGCAACAGGAAGAACCACTCCATTATGAGCTATCGAGAAAATAGGCCTCTACCGATGAGCACACCATCTACCCAGGCAAAATCCACACTGCCAGTGTTCAAGATGCAGCATGCTGAAGGCAAGTCCTCATACGCTACAGTAGTGGACCTTGACAAAGAGTACCCCCAGCTCAAGGTCAGAGCAAAGCCAAACTTCAGAGGTGAATATATTCCGAGGCCCAAAGACGAGACAGCTGTAACGATTCTTAAAAAATTACAGGAAATACGACGAACTCATGCCTGAGGAAAAAATAAGGAAAATCATTGTCCTTCATTATCCCTTGCACATTACCTTAACTCAACTCGAAAAACTGAATTATGTGGTGTCAGCAGAAAGATGCCAGGTAAAAGCCACGAGGAAGAATACCCGACAAGTCCTTCTCACAATTAAGAGTACTGATCCCAGCAGCAGCTTGATCTTGGCATTTGGGGCGGGTTCCAACTGGCCTTACCCCAGAGCCCCTCAGATGCTTTAGATGTCAGATTTGGACATCACAAGGACGGTTGCCAACGCCCAGCGAGGTGTGGAGTCTGCACCCAGTCCAACAACACGAAAATGTGCATTGATAAACACTAAGCAAACAAACCCACCCAAGCTAAGTGCCCAAATTCCTCCAAGAACACCTCGTCTGGAACTTAAGAAGCCGCAAAAGGCTTAAACGGATTCAAATGAACCACCCCATGCCTACAGCAGCGTCGAAGCGCCAACCAAAACATACCTGCTCTCCTGCCTACGCAGTGTGGAGCTTACCAAGACTAAACCAGGTAGAGGACTAAACCACTATGGCCCTCCACCAACGGCCATGGTGGAGGGTCTGAAGGTCTGTCCAGGACTGAAGGATGGCTGGAGGCCACAAGAAAATAGTTCAACGTAGTCGCTTTCCCACTGCATCCATTGAGCACACTGGGGAGGGGGGGGCAATGATGGCAAGAGTATCAGTTTGCACTGATAAGGTCCAAAAAGTAAACACGCCCCAAATCTGCAACAACAGTAAATAGTGCTCACGCACAACTAGACACCCTCTGGCCAATGCTTAAGTCCTTGGTCACGGAACTAGTCAAGTTTGCTGTCGAAACACTATCAAGCAAACCACAGACTAAAGACAATTGAGCACAAGATCAAGAAATTTGAAAACAAAAATATCCTCACCTTCAAGAATGCAGGACAGAAGACACTCCTAAAAACAGGTAGAGTCCAATACTTCTGAAATAGACAGTCAATTTTAGGTACACCAAAGGTCCTCAACTCCAGTTTCAAGTCCCATGGCGTTTTCATCAGACTCCATGGACACCACAGTAATATTAGGAAATTCCAACAACCTAGACGACTAAAGATCCTGCAATGGAATGCGTGAGGGCTTTACACAAAATTGCAACACTTGCAATGCATAGCAGCAACCAAAGGCATATCACATCCTGATACTACAGGAGAGCTTGCTTCGAGACGAATTATTACTTAAAATGTCATGCTATCGAGGCTTCTTCCTTTCTTCCAGGGGATGTGCAATCTATGTGTAATGTGACCTGATCTCCAAGCCTATAACATGCCACCCGATTGTGGAGCAGGGAGAGGGGTAGTGGGAGTATCCACTGAGCTAAGACATGAAAAACGTAAAGTGTTAATTGTTTACCACGAGCTGAAATGGATCTTTCGGTGTTATTTGGATACACGACTACATTAAACACAATCATTTGTGGTGATTTAAATGCCCATCATCCACTAGAAGTTGAAGAAACGACGACGTTTCGGTCCGTCCTGGACCATTCTCAAGTCGATTGTGATGAGGAGGTAGGGACAGGCAATAAATAGGCAAGAGAGAGCTGAGGAGGAAAGTAAGGTGTAGGGGATAGTAGTAATAATGAGAACTGCAGTAGGCCAATTGGCCCATACGAGGCAGCTCCTATTATAACCACCGAAGGAGATAGTAATAGGAATAAGAAGAGGATAGCAAGGGAGCGTAGGAGAAGACAATGGACAGAAAACGGGAGAAGAGAGAAAGAAAAGGAAAGAGAAAGAAAGATAAATGGAAGGGGTAAGCTTATGTTAAGTCACGTTTGTTAGAAAGAGCATTTGAGTATATACTGTGAAAGGGAAGAGTCCACAGCAACAAAGCCAGGACTCAAGTTCATGTTGGGTACATTGTGTATAAGAGCCGATTCTTCAAGACGGCGTCTGTGTAGAATAGAGGCAGGAAAGATTATTTTGGAGGAAGACCAATCAATGGGATGATTAGAATCCCTCACATGGCAGAAGAGAGCATTGTTAGTGTCTGCAGACTTAACACATCTCTTGTGTTCTTTAAGTCTGTCATTCAGTGTACGGCCAGTTTCGCCAAAGTATTGGAGAGGACAAGATGAACAGGAAATAGAGTAGACACCAGCAGCATTAGAAGCAGAGGGAGCAGTGTGAACTAGATTGCTACGAAGTGTGTTAGTTTGACGAAAGGCGAGTTTAATGTCAAGAGGACGAAAGGTATTGGTAAAAGTTTTGAGTTCAGATATGAAGGGAAGGCATAGTACAGTGCTACTAGTGTTGGAAGCAGGTTTAGGACGAAAGAAATTTCGTTTAGCTTGAGAGTAGGCACAGTTGATGAAATGCAAAGGATAACCAAGGCGAGAGAATGATTTGTAGATAAAGGCAATTTCAGAATCAAGAAACTGAGGGTCGCTGATGCGTAGAGCGCGGAGGAAGAGAGAGACGAGGACACTTTTCTTAACAGAAGGAGGATGGTAGGAAAAGAAGTGAATGTACATGCCACTATGCATGGGTTTACGGTAGACAGAGAAAGAGAACCCAGACACAGAGCTGTGAACATGAACATCAAGAAAAGGAAGGAGGGAATTAGATTCCCACTCAACTTTGAAATGGATAGAAGGAGCCAAATTGTTAAGAGAGGCGAGGAAAGGCTGGAAAAGATTAAGGTCATGAGGCCATAAAGCAAAAATGTCATCAACATAGCGAAGCCACAGAGAGGGACGAGTATCAATCGAAGGAAGAAGAACAGTTTCGAAGTATTCCATGTAGAAATTAGCAAGAACAGGGGAGAGAGGGGAACCCATAGCGACACCAAAAGTTTGAGTGTAATATTTACCGTTGAAAGAGAAAGTGTTAGATTCAATACAGAGTCTAATGAGATCGAGGAAAACGTCAGTGGGAAGCGGGAGAGGAAGGAGGCCCTCTGACGCCTTTTGTCTAAGGAAAGAGAGAACGTCATCGAGCGGAACATTAGTGAACAGAGAGTCGACATCAAGACTAAGCATCTTACAAGAATCTAACTCTTTCTCTTTCAACGGTAAATATTACACTCAAACTTTCGGTGTCGCTATGGGTTCCCCTCTCTCCCCTGTTCTTGCTAATTTCTACATGGAATACTTCGAAACTGTTCTTCTTCCTTCGATTGATACTCGTCCCTCTCTCTGGCTTCGCTATGTTGATGACATTTTTGCTTTATGGCCTCATGACCTTAATCTTTTCCAGCCTTTCTTCGCCTCTCTTAACAATTTGGCTCCTTCTATCCATTTCAAAGTTGAGTGGGAATCTAATTCCCTCCTTCCTTTTCTTGATGTTCATGTTCACAGCTCTGTGTCTGGGTTCTCTTTCTCTGTCTACCGTAAACCCATGCATAGTGGCATGTACATTCACTTCTTTTCCTACCATCCTCCTTCTGTTAAGAAAAGTGTCCTCGTCTCTCTCTTCCTCCTCGCTCTACGCATCAGCGACCCTCAGTTTCTTGATTCTGAAATTGTCGTTATCTACAAATCATTCTCTCGCCTTGGTTATCCTTTGCATTTCATCAACTGTGCCTACTCTCAAGCTAAACGAAATTTCTTTCGTCCTAAACCTGCTTCCAACACTAGTAGCACTGTACTATGCCTTCCCTTCATATCTGAACTCAAAACTTTTACCAATACCTTTCGTCCTCTTGACATTAAACTCGCCTTTCGTCAAACTAACACACTTCGTAGCAATCTAGTTCACACTGCTCCCTCTGCTTCTAATGCTGCTGGTGTCTACTCTATTTCCTGTTCATCTTGTCCTCTCCAATACTTTGGCGAAACTGGCCGTACACTGAATGACAGACTTAAAGAACACAAGAGATGTGTTAAGTCTGCAGACACTAACAATGCTCTCTTCTGCCATGTGAGGGATTCTAATCATCCCATTGATTGGTCTTCCTCCAAAATAATCTTTCCTGCCTCTACTCTACACAGACGCCGTCTTGAAGAATCGGCTCTTATACACAATGTAGCCAACATGAACTTGAGTCCTGGCTTTGTTGCTGAGGACTCTTCCCTATCACAGTATATGCTCAAATGCTCTAATCTTTCTAACAAACGTGACTTAACATAAGCTTACCCCCTTCCATTTATCTTTCTTTCTCTTTCCTTTTCTTTTTCTCTTCTCCCGTTTTCTGTTCATTGTCTTCTCCTACGCTCCCTTGCTTCTCTCTTCTTATTCCTATTACTATCTCCTTCGGTGGTTATAATAGGAGCTGCCTCGTATGGGCCAATTGGCCTTCTGCAGTTCTCATTATTACTACTATCCCCTACACCTTACTTTCCTCCTCAGCTCTCTCTTGCCTATTTATTGCCTGTCCCTACCTCATCACAATCGACTTGAGAATGGTCCAGGACGGACCGAAACGTCGTCGTTTCTTCAACTTCTAGTGTGTGGTCTGGTCAACATACTTCAGCCACGTTATTGTGACTCATCGCCTGCATGCCCATCATCGATTGCACTGGGCTCAAACACAACAAATGAGGCCGGCATTCACATAGCACATCTAGACCAGCTACCAGGATACCAAATCCTAAACAAGAATGAACCCACCCTCATCCAAGGAGATGGATTAGATCTTATTTATCATCGTTTCAACCTCCCTAATAGATGCAGCAACATGGTCAGTTGAGCCCACACTCACAAGCGACCACTGTGAGGTCCAATTTGATCTAAAGATGGATCTACCATCCCCACCCCCATCTGAAGCTTCCAACTTTGCATTAGCAAAATGGACCGATTTCAAAACCGTATTTCAGAGTAACATAGAAGCTATGAGAACATCATACTTTCTAAATTCGAAATCTCCCAAAAACATTAATCAACCAGTACAAGATTTTGTCAAAGTGATTCAAGATGCAGCCAACCATTCAATCCCACTGAAAAAAACAGTCCACCAGACACCACAAAGATCACTGGTACTATTGTGAACGTGTCAAAGAACTCGCTCAACAGCACAATGAAGCTATACAAAAAGTAGCCAAGTGACCGCAACCAGACCTTACTTTGAGAGGTGAAGGAACATGTTCTTTTATTAGCCTGGTCTTTTGATGCACAAGTGGCTGAAATTGTGTTCATATCTGAATGAACACACGTGAGAAATGTGGCAGCAAATCCACCGGGCCAAAGGAAATAAAACACCTAAAGCCCCAAACCCTAAGGATATGAATCGGGAAGCCGAAGTACTGGCAAGCAGGTTTGCAGAAAGAGCAGCCAGTAATCAGCATCCACCTGACGTATTATTAGTGCAGACAGGATTAGAGGAAGAAAGAAGCCACAGAAACCTTACAGCATGTGCACAAGTCTGACACTAATACCCCTTTCACAATGTATGAGCTTAATCAGGCTAAAAAAACTAAAGATACATCTTCAGGAGACGACAAAATAACCTATAAAATGATTAAATACCTCGGCCCAGAGGGAAACACTGCATACCTAAGGTTAATTTAGCCTGGACTTCTCAAACTAGACCTACAGCTTGGAATAGAGCAAACAGTGCCAATCCCAAAAACACAAAGATCTAGATAATCCATGGCCCATCTCTCTAAGCTGTGCAGGCAAGACGGCTGACAGAATGGCACTCAACAGACTTGAGTGAAAAAGGCTCAAACTGCACCCCGAACATGTATGCCTATATAAATGGGATTGACACAGTAATGTATTCCAACTGTTAGCCCATGTTATGACCACACAATCACCAATATGATCATACTTTGGCTGGTGTATGATGCATTCCAACTATATAGATATCTAGGTTGATTAGCCAAGTTTCATCAATATTATTGTTTGTATAATCTCATTTTGAAAATATTTTAGTGCATTTGAGTTCATAGCAGAAGCTTTACGTCGTTTATCGTGCAACTACCATTATAGGTCTATATTATGGAATGCTATATAGAATATGCTTGGTGTATTATGATGTAGAATGTACATTCATATATACCCGAGGTATGACTAGCCGATATACTGATTTAGCAATATCGTTTATTTATTTATACTTAAGTATAAGTATAAAGTAGGGCCCGTAATACCTAACTAGTTAATATAGTTTTTTTAGATATATACAAGAGTTCTTACATTCTTGTACAGCCACTAGTACGTGTAGCGTTTCGGGTAAGTTCTTAATCCTATGCTTCCTTGAATACGACCCCCACGAAGAATCGCTAACCTTATAGTTATACTTAGGAATAACTAGGCCGGTGGATCTTCTGCTACCAACAGGAGAATGGGGGGAAAGGCAGGCCACTAGCACCTTAAAACCAGTTGCTTCAGGCAGATGAGACTGGTCAGCCCGGGAAGGCAGCTCATCTAGAGGAAAGAAAACCCCGAATTCAAACCTCTGCTGTCTTGCAGCTAAACACACTCTTGGGAAAGGCTTCAGGAGTCAACCCTGAAGAAAAATCGGGAGTCAAAGTCCCTAAGGAAGTTTGCAGCTGTTTACAACTACATTCTGGTAACTCTTGCGACGATACTACTGCCAAGCGTATCGACTCTTGCCTTTCTCTTGGATCACATCGGTGGCGTGGAGAGGGTGGATCAGCTGCATGGGCAACAGTCGGTTCTCTATAATTACTGCGCATGCACGTGCCCTGAAGAGGACACTTCAGGATCGCTTTGGCGATGGCTCAACATGGGAAGTGACAGTTACTGGCGTAGAGTGAGGCGCCAGGGGTTGCTTCCATTGGTGGGAGATATCATTCTATTTCATAGGACAGCTACCGCCTGCCTCAAGCTGGGCAGCCTCCAGCCAATAAGGTGCTGTCCAGCCACGGTCCGCCTGCTCCACTGGGTGCATGGGCTTAGGCCAAAGTAACAAGCAGATCTTCAACCATGCACCAGGCAAAAGAAAAACACACAGCCACCCAGCTCTCTAACTGGGTACAAGGAATGTAAGGACCATGACACCGGGTCTCTCGGAAGATTTACTGTAGTTAATGACGCCCGTAAAACAGCTGTGATCAACAATGAACTACGCAGACTTTAGATAGACATAAGTCACCCTGCAGGAGACACGTCTGCCCACGACCAGCAGCATACTGGAGAAGGACTTGCCTCTTCCTGGCAGGGCAAACCATCAGAAGAGGTAAGGGAGCATGGCGTTGACTTTGCCCTTAGGTTGTTAGGTTGGTCCATAGTACCGCCCACGGAGGGGTCTGGAAGGATCATTAAACTTCAGCTTCATACAGCAACAGGAATGGTCAGCATCATCAACGTCTACGCACCAACACTGACCTCCTCTACCGAAGCGAACGACGAGTTCTATGATGACCTCGGCCTAATTCTCAGAGACATACCCCAACAAGAGCCAGTCTTCCTCCTGGGAGACTTTAAATCAAGAGTTGGTTCTGATCACAGCTCTTGGCCTTTCTGCCGGGGCCAGTTTGGATTTGGGAAGATGAAAGAGTGGGCAGACCCAGCACAAAGTTTCTTGGAGACACCCAAAGTCTAAGCATTGGCACCAACTCAACCTGATCCTTACAGGGCGTAGCAATCTGAAGTGTCAAACTGACCCGCAGCTTCCAGAGCGCAGATTGTGACACCGACCACTCATGTCGTCTGCAGAGTAAAGTTCCAACCCCGGAAAATCCAAAGCAAAGAAGGAGCGAAGACCACACATTAACTTAAACAAGACCCGTGACCGACACAAGGTGGAGGAATTCACTGCTGCACTGGTAAATGCCCTTCTTGTACCACCCTGCGATAGCGCAAGTGAGGTGGTCACATCTCATGGGGCACTATTTTCAACACATGTTCTGCCTCATACCGAAGGGGGACAAGTCAGCAGATTGGTTCGAGGCCAGAGGAGAGGAACTGTTACCCCTCGTAGAGGAAGAGAGATGAGCTCTCATCCTACAAGAACCTACCCTCAGAAAAGAACCTACAGGCCGTCCATACTGCCTGCAGTACAGTTCATAAAATTGCGAGGTGCTGTGCTAACTATTACTGGTTCCGACTGTTCCAGCATCCAGACTGCGGCCACTGTCGGCAAGTACGAAGGGATCAAATAGGCAACAGGCCGTACACAAAACAGGACGGCTCCTCTGAGGTCAGCCACTGGAGAGATCATTAAAAACCGTGATCAACAGATGAATAACTGTGTAGAACATTACTAATCCTTTACACTGGATTCACTTTCCTCAGGGAAGGCCCCAGGAGAATGACGGGATTCCACCTGAAGTTCTCATGTGCGCTCGTGGAACACTTAAGGCTGAGCTTCATGAACTTCTGTGCCAGTGCTGGTGGGAGGGTTCGGTACGACAAGACATGCGATATGCAAACATCATCTCTCTAAAAAAATAAAGGTGACAAACTATGTCAACTATAGACGCATCTTCCTCCTCAGTGTCGTCGGCAAACTCTTCGCCAGGGTCGTCCTGTTCAGACTTCAGATTCTTGCTGAAAAAGTGTACCCTGAGTCACAGTGCAGTTTCTAATCAGAGGGGTCGACCACTGACACGGTGTTCTCCCTGAGACAGCTTCAAAAGAAGTGCAGGGAGCAGAGAAAAGCCCTGTACATCGCCTTCACTGACTTTACAAAGGCCTTCGACTTCGTGAGCTGGGACGGACACTTCAAGATCTTGGCCAAAAATGGCTGCCCACCTACTCAGCATGATACAATCGTTCCACAAGGACATTAAGAGAACAGTCGTGTACGACGATTCAACTTCTGAACTTTAAACATCAACAGTGGTGTTAAACAAGGGTGCGTTCTTGCTCCAACCCTGTTCGGCATCATCATCGCGATCCTCGCCAAGCATGCCTTTGGAACAACCACAGAGGACATCTATCTCCGAAAAAGATCTGATGGAAAGCTCTATAATCTATCCAGAGTCTGAGCAAAGACGAAAGTACAGATGCGAATCCTCAGGGAGTTCCTCTTCGCCGATGACACAGCGATCACCACACAATCAGAAGGCCAGCAGCATCTACTCAACCGCCTTGTCGCAGCCTGTTCCGCATTTGGCCTCACAATCAGCCTAAAGAAGACAGGTGATGGGACAAGACGTCAATGAGCTACCCTGTATAAATATCGCAGACTAAGTGCTGGAGGCGGTTCACGAGTTTGTGTACCTGGGCTCGACAATCTAAGACACCCTTTCCCTGTACCGAGCTCAACAGGCGAAACGGGAAGGCAGCAACATCATTGGCCAGGCTCACAAAACGTGTTTGGGAAAATGTCAAACTGACAGTGCACACCAAGGCACACGTCTACATGACACCTGTGGTGAGTACACTTCTCTATGATTGAATCGTGGATCCTGAGCTCTCGCCAGGAGAGACTGTTCAGTACCTTTCACATGCGGAACCTGAGATGCTTCCTTGACATCACCTGGAAAGACCACGTTACCAACAACAAGGTACTCGAGAAAACAGGAATCCCTTCAATGTTCACTCTCCTGAAGCAGAGACGCATGCGATGGCTGGGACATGTCACACGCATGGAAGATGTCCGCATACCGAAGGACCTCTAATATGGAGAACTTGCATCAGGAAAGAGACCCACTGGAAGACCCCATCTGCGTTTCAAAGACCCTTGCAAACGCGATTTCAAGGAAATATAATAATAAGGCAAGCGCCTGATTGATTAATTGAAAATATGTAGAATGTACTAAGAGATATTGCAGAATCCATCTGTGGAGAAAATTAAGACCTGGACTAAATCAGTGATTATTTGTTTGTGAAACTCCTAGTGATAGATGTGGCATCCAGAATGACAAACTAAATTATTGAGGACCATATTTTTGCATCTAGAAGAAGAGGGTAGATTGAATGTAAAGTTATTAGAGGAATATCCTGACGAGGCTGAGAATATGACTAGACTTAGAAGGCAGGAATTAGATCTGCAGTTCAGGCAGATCGAGCTTGAGAAAGTTAATAGTGAAGAGGAGACTAAACAAAGAAAATCAGAGTTAGAGTTAGAGTTAGCCAGACTTAGAGAAGAAACCAAGTAGTTGTTAATTAGACAGCAGATGGCTGAGGTGCAGATCAGGCTAGAAGATAGAAAGCTGGAAGCTGCAACTGCTGTTGGTAGGAAGGGTTCGAAGGGTTCTTCAGGTAGTTCTTCAAATTGTGGACTTCATTTTCCCAAAGGTTTTGAATTACCCAAATTTAATGAGAAGAACGATGAGTTATTTTTCCTGCATTTCGCCCAAGTAGCTTCTAGTTTGAAATGGCAAGAAGATTCTTGGGTGACCATTATGTAAGGTCAGTTGAGAAGAAAGGCACAAGAGATTTTTGCTTCGCAACCTTTTGAAGATAGTTTTCACTACCCCACAGTAAAGAAAAGGATGTTGCAGGCATACAAATTAAATGCAGAAGCACTAAGACTTGGAAGCTTAGAGGTCTCAAACGTCCACCTGATCAGACAGTTACAGATTTGGCTACAGTAAGAGAATCTGACAGGTGGCTTACTAGGATGAATACTCATTTTTTTGCCCCTTAAACAGCTCATCCTAGTAGAAGAACTAATGTTTGCCTGAAAAAATGACCATGGTGCTAGCCACAGGTAAACGTTAATACAACAATGTTCATGACTTAGCTATGTTGGCATATGAACACGAGACCCTTAATAAGATACCATATAACTATCCTATGGCTCCTAAAACATTCACTTCTAAGCAGTATAATTGTGAGAAACCAGGAAGTAGTTATTATAATGCTACCCCCTCCCCATCCGGCCCGTTGGCGTCGTGAGGGGGCTTGGTGGACGGCTGCCGGAGTGTGATGCTCCGTTGGGCAGTCCTCTGTCCTTTTCTGGCCTTGCACTCCTGCTGCTGTCTTCTCCAATTGTGCCGGATCGCTTTTCCTTTTCCTTATGTTTCGTTTTTCTCCCCCCTCTTCTCCTATCTGCTTGTCGTTTCCTGCTGACCTTTTGCTTGTTTTAGATTCTTTCTTTGGACTTCTTCTATTTTAACGCCCGGGTGCTTGAGGAGGCATACTCTTGCACCCGTAGAACTGTAGTACCCAACGTCTCGAGCGAGGGGAACCTTTTATTGTCAATCCCCCTTTCGTCGCTGAACCCGATCTCGACGGACTGACGGTTCTTAAGGTGGCGTTTGTGGGGCGTATACTCACGACGCACCCCTAGGGGGCCCCGGCATGATCGGCGATAGCTTCCTGTTGGGTGTCCTGCCTCTAATTGTGGCTCCATGGTGGGTATGGGGGCACATTCGTGGATGAATTTGTCACTTCTCGTCTCTATGTCGTTGAATGTTTCCGTTGTACCCTCTCAGGCTCGTGGGGTGGGCGACCAAGCCCCCGAGTCGGCCTGTATTGGAAGACCAGGCTCTGTAGCTCCCGCTGCGTTGGGCCCCGACCTTGCTCCTCCTTTGACTGTCCTGACTTCTTCCCCCAGCTCCCCTCCCTCCTCTGTGGTTGGGTCGAGCCTCCAGCCCCCGGTGGTGACCACTTCGTCCCCTGGTGTGGCTAAGTCTTTCGTTGTGACTACTGCGCCTTTTGACCCCTCTCTCTCTAGGGGTTCTCAACGCCGTTCGCGCCCCAACCGCACTCGCTCGATTCCTTCTCGTGCTGATGCGTATCAGGCCTTGTTTGGTCCTGCTTCATGGGCCAAATACTTTGATCTCCTCCCTCTTGATTCTGCGCCTCCTGACGATTTCTCCCTCCATCGGCATCTTGTAGATTCCGTGGATGCGTCTGTTACTTTCAACCCCACTCGTCTCGGTACACGTGTCGTTGCTGCTCCTTCTCAGGATGCGGCTTCCCGCTTGGCTGCCTTATCTTGCCTTGGCGAGATCCCTGTTCGGGTCTCCAAGAACGTTCAGATGAATGCCAGTGTTGGCACTATTCTCCTCCCACCCCATGTTGCAACCGGTGTTCGGAATCTGCAGGATTGCCACGATGATATTCGGCATATCTTTGATGCCCAATGCCATTCTGTCCTCCAGGTTGACTCGTTTACTCGTCCCCCTCGTGGTCGTCGCCGTCAACCCCTTCGCGTTGTGAAGATCACCTTCGATGGTAGGACCCTTCCATCCTCTGTCATTCTTGCTGGTGCTAGGTGCTCTGTCCAGGAGTACATTCCTTCTCTTCGACTTTGTAACAAGTGCTGGAGGTTTGGGCATAGTGCCCTCCGCTGCTCTGGGACTGTCTCTCTCTGTCCTTTGTGTGGGAGTGAAGGTCACTCTAAGTCGGAGTGCACTTCTCCCCAGGCTCGTTGCCTCAACTGCGGTGAGGCCCACCCTACCTTCTCCCGTGCGTGTGTCCATTACAAGCTTGAGGCAGCCGTTCTCAACTTGAAGCACCGGGAGCGTTTATCTTTTCCTGAGGCGAGGCGCCAGGTTCGCCGGCTCCCGCCTTTTGCTAATATCTCTTATGCTCGCGTGTTGCGCTCTTCCTCTCCTCGTCCTTCCCGCCTTCCTCAGACTCACAACCGTTTCCGGGCCTTGGACCCTGATGCGCCCACTGCCCCCTCCTTTGTTCCTTTGGGTTCTCTCCCGAAGGATCCTCCTCCTGGTCCTCTGTCTGGGGTTCCCTTTCTTCTACCCGGTCTGTCGTGTCTCCTGTGTCTTCTTCCTCGTCCCCCTCCGATCCTCTTCCTCCATCTATCGGCTCACCCCACCGCCTGTCGGTGCGGGCGGATGTCCATCGCTCTCCAAACGGCCGTCGTGTGTGCTCTCGTTCAGCTTCTCCTGTTGAGACACTGGAATCCGTTGCCCGGTACGTAGTTGCTGGGACACCGGTCTCTTTAAGTCAGAAGCGAAAGCCTGGCTCCTCTCCTTCCTCTTCCCCGGCGGGTAAGAAGGCTTCGCTTTCTTCCTCAGCTCCTACTTCTGGCTCTGTTGCTCCTTCCCCTCCCGTTTCAGTGCTTGCACCCCCTGTTCCTGCTATGGAGGTTTCTTTGGCCCCTGCTTCCCTTTCGGTTGCTGCTCTTGCTGAAGTGCGCTCCCCTCTTTCTACTCCCCCTCTTCCTGCTGCTGTCCTTGACTGCTCCTCTCCGTTGTCTCCTCCTCCTCCTCCTCCTCCGGACCCCCCCTGTCGCCCGCCTCTTATCTGTTCTCCCGTTTCCTTCCCTCTGTCTTTGCTCAGTTTACCCATGCCCCCTAACCCTGACTTTGCTGACCCTGATCCCGAACCTGATATTCTTTAACATGCTCTGTTGCTCTTTCGCCTTTGTTTCTTCCTTGTTCTCTGTTTTTGTCCTTTCTCTTCTCGTCGTTGTCCATTCTTCAATGGAACGTTCGAGGTTATTACGCCAATTTCCTCGAACTCCAACTTCTGATTTCGCGGTTTTCGCCCCTTTGTGTCTGTCTCCAGGAGCCAATGCTTGGTGCTCGTCCTGGTCGTTTTCGTGGCTATTCCTTTCTCTCCCCCCCCCCCCCCCAGCCATTGCTGGGGCTTCTAATTCTTCTGCTCTCTTGATTCGTGCTGATATTCCCTCTGTTCCTTTGCTTTTTCCTTCGCCTCTCCATTGTTCTGCTGCTCGTATCTTTGTGGGGAAATGGTACACAGTTTGTTCCATTTATCTCCCCCCGAGTGTCCCGCTCTCTCTTCCTGATTTGAAACACCTCCTAGACTCCTTGCCGGAGCCTGTGCTCCTGCTGGGTGACTTCAATTGTCGTCATTCTCTTTGGGGTGACGTTCTGACGAATACCCGGGGTCGCTTCCTTGAGCCGTTTCTCCTCTCTTCTTCCCTGTCTCTTCTGAATTCTGGCGAGCCCACTCATTTGGACTCCCGGACTCGCACCCTTTCTTGTCTTGATCTTTCTCTCTGCTCTTCTTCTCTTTACTTAGATTTCACGTGGCAGGTTCTTGATGACCTCCATGGAAGTGATCATTTCCCCATCCTTGTTTCCTTTTTCTCTTTTCGCCCTTCCCTCTCTTTTCCTAGGTGGCAGTTTGCTAAGGCAGACTGGACCCTATTTACCCTCAGTGCTGCTCTCTCTGACCTCTCCCTTCTGCCTCTCTCTCGCGCTCTCCTCCTTTTTCATGACACTGTCTTCAACGCTGCCCTCCGCTCTATTCCTCGCTCTTCCTCTCGGGGTCCACGGAGGTGCGTTCCGTGGTGGAATGCGGACTGTGCTCAGGCTGTCCGCTGTAAGCGTGCGGCCTGGAAGAGGCACCGCCGTAGGCAGACGACCGATTCTTTTCTTTTCTTTCGGAGAGCGAGTGCGGTGGCCAGTAGGGCCATCCGTACGGCTAAACGTGAATGTTGGGCATCTTATGTCTCAACAATTACGTCCGAAACCCCTCTGGCCCAGATCTGGAAGCGTATCCGCAAGATAGCGGGTAAGTTCGTTCCCGATGTTTCACCGGTCCTTCACCTCCATGATACTCTTGTGGCGGACCCGTTGCAGGTCGCTTCCGAACTGGGTTCCCACTTTTCTTCTGTTAGCTCTGGTCTTCATCTTCCCCAATCTTTCCTTCTTCGTAAACCTGTCCTTGAGTCTCGTCCTTTAGATTTCTGCACTCATCTTCAGCTTCCCTATAATGATCCCTTCTCTCTCTCTGAACTTCGTTCTGCCCTGGCCCTCTGCGGTTCTACGGCGGCGGGCTCCGATGGTATTCATTATGAGATGCTTCGCCATCTCCCTCCGAGCACGTCTCAGTATTTACCGAGTCTGTATAATCGGATCTGGGAGTCGTCGTCAGTCCCTGAGGACTGGCTCGATGCCGTTGTCCTCCCTGTTCACAAACCGGGGTCTCTGGGTACTTCCCCTAAGGACTTTCGCCCTATTGCTCTCACAAGTTGTGTCTGCAAACTCTTTGAACGTATGGTTAACGTTCGTCTGATGTGGTTCCTGGAACACCATCACCTCCTTTCCCCTTCTCAATTTGGTTTCCGCAAGTGCCGCAGCACGACAGATGTCCTGGTGAACTTGGAGGTCTATATTCGTACTGCTTTTGCTGCGAAGACCTCCGTTGTTGCCGTCCTTTTTGACCTGGAAAAGGCTTACGACACCACTTGGCGTTATCATATCCTATCTCAACTTCATTCTTTTGGCCTTCGTGGTCATCTCCCTCTCTTTCTCCGCGGCTTCCTCTCTCGTCGTTCCTTTCGGGTGCGCCTTGGTACCGCTCTCTCCCCCTCTTTTCAGCAATACGAAGGTGTGCCCCAGGGTAGTGTTCTGAGCACTACTCTTTTTCTGGTTGCCCTCAATGGTCTTCTTTCCTCTCTTCCTTCTGGTGTCTTCTCCGCTCTCTATGTCGATGATCTTACCCTTTGTTGTCAGGGTGATGATTCGCCTCTCCTTCAACGCCGGCTTCAACTTGCAATTGATGCCGTGTCGTCTTGGGCCACTGATCATGGCTTCAAGTTCTCTACTTCTAAGACTTGTGCCATGACTTTTACGCGGAAACGGGTTGTTCTTCGTCTCTCTTTGTCACTTTATGGTCATCCCCTTGAATACAAAGATTCCGCGAAGCTTTTGGGGTTATTCCTTGACACTCGTTTGTCTTGGTCTCCCCATATCTCTTACCTCCGTGTTGAGTGCTCTAAGGCCCTTACCCTCCTTCGGGTCTTGTCCCATACTTCTTGGGGGGCAGATAGGCGCACTCTCCTTGCTTTACATTCCTCTCTCGTCCTGTCTAAGCTCGATTATGGTTGCCCTGCTTACTCGTCTGCTTCTCCTTCTACTCTTCGCCGTCTTGATGCTTTGCACCATACTGGGTTGCGCCTCAGTTCTGGTGCCTTTCGTTCGACTCCCGTCCTTAGCTTGTATGTTGACACTGGCTTCCTGTCTCTCCAGGACCGCCGTGATCACTACTGTCTTCGCTATCTTGCGTGGTCCTTGCAACATCCTTCCTCTCGCCTCTGTCGTGCTTTAACTTTTACCCCTCCTGCGGTTCCTGTTCCTCTTCACCACCTCCCTCTTTCTGTCCGGTTATCTCGCCTGCAGGATTCTCTTTCCGTTCGTATTTCTGATGTTTCTCCTCGTGTTGTTCCTTCTTTGCCCCCGTGGAGGGTCCCTCTTCCGCGGTTTTGTACATCCTTGACCCGTTTCACTAAAGCTTTTACCCCTCCTACGGTTCTAAAACGCCTTTTCCTCGAGCACTTTTCGTCTCACTCCCGCTCCGTTTCTGTCTTCACCGATGGGTCTAAGTCAGCGGACGGTGTTGGCTACTCTGTTGTTTTTCCTGATCGCACTTATATGTGTCGCTTGCCTCCGGAGACTAGCGTCTTTACAGCGGAACTTTATGCTATTCTCTATGCTCTTCGTCTCCTGCTTTCTCGTTGTCAGTCTTCCTTTGTAGTTGTTGTTGACTCTCGTAGTGCCCTCATGGCTCTCGGGTCCTTTAATCCGGTTCATCCAGTGGTTGTCGAGATCCAGCATTGGCTGTTTCTCGTTCACAGTAAATTTAAGTCGGTTGAGTTTTGTTGGGTTCCCAGCCATATTGGTGTGTCTTTAAATGAGCGTGCGGATGCTGCCGCTAAGGAAGCTGTCCGCTCTTGTCCCATCTCTCGTAAGGGCATTCCGTATTCCGACTTTTACCCGGTTATCCATTCCTCAGTCTTTACCCGTTGGCAGGCTTCTTGGTTGTCTGTTACTGGTATCAAGCTCCGTACTCTTAAATGTTGTGTTTCCTCGTGGCAGTCCTCCTTCCACCGTAACCGGCGGTGGGAAACAGCTCTGGCGAGGTTGCGTATTGGCCATACTCGCTTAACCCATGGTCACTTGATGGAGCGCCGCGCTGCTTTTTATTGTCCTAGTTGCATTGTCCCTCTTACGGTCGTGCATGTCCTTCTTGAATGTCCTGACTTCCAGGACGAGCGTGTGTCTTGCTTTCCGACCGCCCCTCGCGGTCACCTGTCCCTCGATAGAATTCTTGGTGACTCGGATACTTTTGATATCGTTCGCCTTATGCGTTTTTGTTCTCGTATTGGCATCCTTGGTGATATTTAGCGCCCTCTGATTATTTTGCGTCTTTGATGGTGCTACATAGCCTTCCCGGTTTGGTGCCTTCTTTTGATAATTACTTACTTACTTGCATGTATGTTTTTCCGAGGCTGTTCCAGAGGAGGATGCTTTGGCAGATGATGGAAATTTCCTCCATGATCAGATGCTGATAAGACGGAGATCTACGCTATCTCCCTTTTCAGAGAACTGAGAGACTTACCAGTTCGTAGTCCCCCAAAGCATACCAAGAACAAGTCCTCACAGCTGCTCATGAAGATCCTTTAAGTGGTCACCAAGGGATCAGTCGGATGTTGTATCAGGTAACCAAGTTCTTTTACTGACCCAGTCTTAAAGATATTGTCAGATATTGTAGACAATGTGTACCATGTCAAGTGGTGTGAAACCCCAACCAAGTTGTAACAAAAGATCCCCTGAATCCATTTGTAATTCCTCTTGAACCTTTCTCCCACTTCGTATTATATTGTGTAGGCCCTTTAAGTCGGCCCAAGTCAGGTCATGTCTACATAATAACCATCATGTGTACTACCACAAAATTCCCAGAAGCTTACCCTATACTAAATATCAGAGCCAAGACAGTCATCCATCACCTTATAAAATTCTTTACTTTGTTCGGTCTACCTCGTATGATTCAGTCCGACAATGGTAGCAACTTCCGTTCCGCAGAATTCCAACGAGTTTGTGTGAAGTATATCAAACATAGATTTCACAGTACGTATCACCCACAGAGTCGAGGTGTTCTAGAGAGATTTCATTAAACCATAAAGCAGATGATGCGGATTGATGGCAAAAAACCCAGGAGAAATAATGAAAACTTACCTTTTATAATATTTCCGGCTCATAATGGGTTATAACATTAGTTGGAACGTTCTTCTTTCCAATTAGTTTTCGGACATCATGTGAGAGGCCCAATCCAGCTGCTGCGTGAGGCAATGATGGGAAACGTTTCTCTCTTAACTCCATGGCACGTATGGGATGAGGGCCTCTTGGAGCCTGATCCCGCCCATCATGGCTCGTATGAAGACAAAAAAACTAATTATTTTGAAGCAAATCAGCAAATGTAATTCAGCTTCAGATAGGCAATGTTATAATATTAGCAATAAAAAAAACATGGAAAGATCCTTGGCCTATTCATTGACAAGAGAACTTCTGCACCCCACATACAATACAAAGGGGGCCGGCTGGCCGAGCGGACAGCACATTGAACTTGTGATCCAGTGATCCTGGGTTTGATCCCAGCCGCCGGCGAGAAACATTGGGCAGAGTTTCTTTTACCTTATGCGCCTGTTACCTAGCAGTAACTAGGTACCTGGGAGTTAGTCAGCTGTCACGGGCTGCTTCCAGGTGTGTGTGTGTGATGTGAAAAAAATAGTAGTAGTAGTTAGAAACAGTTGATTGACAGTCGAGAGGTGGGCCGAAAGAGCAGAGCCGCACAAGCACAACTAGGTGGATACAATACATTGTCAAATAAGTCGCAAAATTGTCGATAAGACTTGCTTAAATCTGGTATGTTCCAAACTCTGCTCTTCTCACTCCCCTATACCACAAGCTAATACATATCTTACATACGGCATGTGTGCATGGTATTCAACCACTCCAAACTACCTTAAGCCCATCAGAGATATTTGCTCTAGATACATATTTGAGTGTAACACATTTGCTAACTATGGCAGAGACGCCTGCACAGGAGACGCCGGTACAGATTACAGGCCATGCTCCAAGCTCTGATCTTACTGTGACTTAAATTTGCAATGAAGAGCGATACATAATGAATATATGAGCGCTCTTAAAATATTTTTATGAGGGGTGGCTTAAATGGAATGTTAATAGTAATTTACCGAGTCCTGTTACTGGTTTGCATATAATTAGTGACTACCTATTATTATATTGTGGGTTGGGTGTGTCGTTGATCCTTCTTTATGGACAACCCAACCCAAAGCTCGGTAGAGTGCTTATACTTTTCCAGGAGATCACCCTGGGCGCTTCTGGCTCTTGGAGAGGGGCTCAACGTCACGTTTAGGGGATGCGGCTCCAATACTTAGCCTCATTATCACGTGCACACACTCGAGCCGCTGTGACTTCCCACTCTCTCCTTTTGTGATATGATCTCCTCAATCCCCTTTGTTTTATTAGTTTTCCGTTCTACCCTGTCCACAGCGGTGGTTCTTGGTTCTCTCTCTCTCTCTCTCTCTCTCTCTCTCTCTCTCTCTCTCTCTCTCTCTCTCTCTCTCTCTCTCTCTCTCTCTCTCTCTCTCTCTCTCTCTCTCTCTCTCTCTCTCTCTCTCTCTCTCTCTCTCTCTCTCTCTCTCTCTCTCTCTCTCTCTCTCCTTCCTTTCCTACTTCCTGGGAAGCCTCACTAGGACAAGGGCAAACACCAGCAAATTTTAATACATTTACTGGACAAAGCACATACACGATACATGCACACATATAATAATAATAATGAATCCTACACACTATACTATTTCAGTCAGGTTGCACTCCAACACCATCAGAACTCTATCATCTGCTTATCAAGTGGTATCCTCACTTTTGATTCACCACCTAATACTACCAACCTCCTCAAGTAGGTCAAGTCTTATAACACAATGTTGCACCATCAGCAAGAGAATATATATATCTATAAACACATACAAGGAAAATCAGCGTATAACTGCAATAACAAATATTAGTATAAATGTTCCTTCATATACAACAATGATCAATCGATCACCCTATCAGTTCTAGAACACACATGTATGTCTCTGTAGGTAATCTGGCTTACGACGGTAACTCTATACTTCAGTACAAGTAATCCTTGGCACAAAAATGGCAAACAATCACTCGCGTTTCACTGCGTCTTGCACGCTAATGACAAACAAACGCTCTACCAACTCCCTACAAGTAATCAACTAGAACTTCCCGTCCACATCTGGAAGCTCACTACCCTGATATCTTCAGGTTCTTCCGGGTTTAACTACCAGGATCCTCCGCAGCTCTTCCAGGCTGCTACACCATGAAGTCTTCCCTGAGCAACTACGGTGCTTCACCACTTCTACTAGGGTCCTCCACAGCTCTCCTGGCTGCCACACCATGAAGTTTCCTCGAACAGAACTGGAGTTTCGCCACTGGTATTACAGAAGTACGTGACACTCATCTTCACTGCTTCTCACAGCTCGAGATTCTACTCTTCACTGTGGGGCTGCTCTTCCTCAGAGTACATGACTCCTTCCACAGTCTGAGTCTCTTCCTCACTACTGGCTCAAAGTTCTCAGCAACTTCTTCCAAAGACAAACCTGCAACCTATTGACACGCCAATAAAAACGTTTCCTTATAAACACAGACGAAATAATCCACACTATGTTTGCATCCAACATCTACCTGCTCTCTACATACTGTGAGTGGACTCCCCCGTTTGGGCTGGTCCATGCTCTGCCCGGCCAGGCGGTCCTCGAGGCAGCTACCCCACCAGGAGCTGGGCTCCCTCAGTCATCTGCCAGCACTCAGAGGAGATGGACGTCGCTCTGTCCTCCAGGACGTTCCTCCCTCTCCACTCTTATTTTAGGCCTTCTGCCTTACCAAAACATGTCTAACTTATCAATAAACATTCGCTACTGTCGCTGGGCACACGAGCAACTACAATTAATCACTATAAACTGGCTTAAAATCGTGCATACCACAGATTGTCTAGTCGAGGGTGCTCTCCCTCTGACGGAGTCCGATCAGGGCGCTCCCACGGCCCACGATAATGTCTGGGTGGCTTAAACTCTCCTTGCCATCCAGGACTTGAGATCACAACGTTCCCAGCTCGATTCTACAGCTGGAACGTCTGCACACTTTCTTTCTCTTGAAGCTATATCCAACAGGGGATCCTCTCCAACGGGAGCTCAAATGAAGCGCAGCTTCCCCTCACGATGTCTGGTACTCAAGTGGGGTCAGAGTCCTCCCGAAGCGAGCCTTACGCCTCCAGCGAATTATCCACTTCTCATAACCAGTCATTTATCTATTTTCTTATTCACTGCCCATATTCTTAAACTCTTTGTAAAATTTACGTAATTATTTTTACTTATGAATCTTCATGTCTGTATATCTCCGACCTAGTCAGGTCAGGCTTGATAGAATAATTCTCAAAGAGAAGACTTTTTCGGCTGCCTGGGATCATAACACTATGGAATTTTTCTATTGACTATGGAATGACGTTTCAAAATACATTATTTTTGCCGACTAAACTGCCTCTGGCCAAATTATTATTCAATGTTACTTCAATTTCATCACATCTATAGAGAAACATAGCCGTCCTTCGCCAGATTTTCAATGAAGGATTAAAGAGGAAGCAGGCCACGCCCAGCTTAACACCAGTCATCACCCATAAGTGGAGTAAAGTCGGCGGTCGTGGGAAGGCGGAGCCACGCTTTCATGGTTGCCATATTAAAAACCATTTATGGTCATTAGCCATCTATTTGTCACCGGCCCGTGACCTGAGACTGTTGGCAGTATGGATTCGCATGTAATATATACATATGCCATAAGCGTCAAGATACAGGTCAGTATTGGCGACAACACACCCAGAGCTTTTTCGAATCACCTGAATAAACAATTAAATTTGAATCCAAAGCTATTCTATGAAGTGTGCACAAATTATTGCTGCCTACGTCTCATTATGTGATAATGAATGACGATCTAAAGAGTAATACAAGGATTGCTTCGATATATACACCAACGTAGAAATGACTGACTTAAAATGTTCCTGTTTTAAGATTTTACAGAAAAACAACGTTTTGGCATGGAGAATAATGGAAATTAATAATGTGATTAATTATAAAATAGCCAATATATATTTACAAGTAATGAACTGATCTTTATAGACAATGATCATAAAAAAGCTTAATCCTAAATACGCTGTACATTAAATACGAATCAAGTTCTAATCACAAATATAATGCCTCATACAGTAGCCCCATATTAACAGTTTCAAAGATTGACAAAAGGTATACAATATTGTATATCAAATTTTGCTATCTTTCGGACATGCTATTGGGAAAGTAATAAGCACCGAGGTCAGTTATGATTATGATATTTACTTAGAAGTTTAAAATATGATGCTGCCAGGGCGACAAATGCGTGTTCCTACCCGCCACAGCCGAATGGTATGATAGGTAATGTATGCATGTATTGCAACAAAATTATGCCCAGGAGTTATGGTAATCAGTTGGTTAATATACTGGACGTTCTCTCTCTAAATGGGGGCAAAGGTGGCAATCAAAATTTATAAACCACTAAACACGTTCATTGTCAACAGTGTGAGTATTAAAATGACTGATCTAGATGGCAAGCCTGTTTATTTTGATGTGCGAGGCTACACTATAGCAGTTTTACTTGCAAAGCCGGGACTGATCTACAAATCCCTTGGGCAACTGCTAGCAGCCGTGGAGTGAGGACGCTTACCGACCCTCCGTGGCTGTTGGAGTTGTTTGCTGTTTTGGTCGCCAGGTGGTGTGGGCGTCCCTGCCCTACCAGTTTTGTTGCCTGCCTGGCTGCGTTGACGTGGCAGTTCTGACATCGGGGGCCATCTTCCTCCTGTTCAGTGTGTGAACTCCGTGGGCCTGGAGTTCACTTGTAAGGCTGGTTATCCGACAATCGAGATGGTGATGTGTGACATGCTTCGTGTCCCGGTCGAAGCTGTTTACGGTGTGGAGCTAGTTACGGCCCATCGGGTTGTTATTAAGTTCGTGGGGGAGGACGAGTACCGGGACTTCCTCCGTCGGTACGGGGGGCGTACGTTGCCGTTGCCAGACGATGCCGGCTCTGTGGCGATTTCGGATCGCAGTGGTGCCCTAACTTACGCAGTATCCGACTTTTACCCGGTTATCCATTCCTCCGTCCTTACCCGTTGGCAGGCTTCTTGGTCGTCTGTTACTGGTAACAAACTACGTACTCTGAAATGTTGTGTTGCCTCGTGGCCGTCCTCCTACCACCGTAACCGGCGTTGGGAAACGGCTCTGGCGAGGATGCGTATTGGCCATACTCGCTTAACCCATGGTCACTTGATGGAGCGCCGCCCTGCTCTTTATTGTCCTAGTTGCATTGTCCCTCTTATGGTCGTGCATGTCCTTCTTGAATGTCCTGACTTCCAGGACGAGCGTGTGTCTTGTTTTCCGACCGCCCCTCACGGTCACCTGTCCCTCAATAGAATTCTTGGTGACTCGGACACTTTTGATATCGTTCGCCTTATGCGTTTTTGTTCCCGTATTGGCATCTTTGGTGATATTTAGCGCCCTCTGATTATTCTGCACATTTGATGGTGCTACATAGCCTTCCCGGTTTGGTGCCTTCTTTTGATAATTACTTACTTACTTATGTCAGTATCCATGGTGCGCCCCTGGAATTCCTTGATGACCTCCTCCGGTGTTACTTCGAGGGTTTTGGTACTGTGGTCAGCGAGCGGGTGAACACGCTCTCCTCGGGGCGGTATGCTGGGAGGCGTACAAACATTCGCACGTTGAGGATGCGCTTGCGGTCGGATATACCTTCTTCTGTCCGGCTTATGGGATACTACGTCCGGGTGTATTATGCCTGGCAGCCTCGTACCTGTTTCCGGTGTGGCCTGTTGGGGCATCAGGCTGCCGGGTGCTCTGGGGCCCCTGCTGCTCCTGTCAACTTGTTCCGCGACGAGGATTTCCCGCCGCTCCCTCTGGAGGCAGTCTCCGGTGATGTTGATGAGGTGGTGCGTGTCCCGTTTGCTGCTGCAGCTTCCCCGGCGGCGCCTGCCGTTCCTCCGGTTGTTGCCGTCCCTCCTCCGGTTCTTGAGGTTCCGTCAGTTGGTCTGCCTGATCCTGTCGCTGTTCCAGCTGCTCCCATGGGCCTTCCTGGAGCTCCCTGTGTGACGTCGCTGTCTTCTCCCTCGTCTTCTGATGCTGCGCCTGGCCCTGTGTCCATGACTCGGGTCCCAGATGTGCTTGGTGCTGGAGTGGCTGCAGAGCCTCCTGCTGTGTGTGGCCCGGTTCCCCCTGTGATAGAGGCTGCTGCCGTCCTGGCGTCGGTTCCTTTGGCTCGTGGTACCCGTGTTTCTGGGTCACTTACCGGTACGGACGATATACGGCCGGTGCCCAAACGTTCCCGGCGTTCGTCGTCTTCCTGGGCCGACGTTGGTGATTTCAGTGACTGTGGGGCTTCGGGTGTTGGATGTGTGGATACAGTGTGGATACGGATGCATCGATGTCTCCGCGGTTCGTGGTGGCGGAGGTCCATGTGCCTGTGCCTCGGACGTGTCTTCGGTTCTTTCTCCACCGGGGGACTCTCCACAGTGGGGGGTGGTGGCTTCCGCTGCCAGGGATGGTGTGGACTCTGGTGCTGGGCGTGGCCTGGTGGCGACGTTACGGAAGGATGCGCGCCGTCCGGGTTCCCTGCTGTCGTCTGGTGGTGTGCCCGGGGTCGCGTGTACCCCTGTGGTGCGGGTGCGCGTTGGGGCCCTAGGGGATGTGTTGCCGGCGTCTGTGATGCCACCGGGTCACTGGTCGAAGATTGCAAAATTACAGCTGTCTGACGGACCGGAGTGCTTTTGTGGGGGGCAAGTTCCCTTCCTGTGGGGGCGAGTGGCGACTTCTCGCCTCATGAGTACTACCATCTGGGTCCCCAGTTTGCAGGTGTTTGTTGCCCCGGTTCCGGATGTTATGGCGTCCCCGGTGGATGGACGAGACCCTTGGCAATGGGTGCTCTGGGAGGCGTTCAATGTAAGGTTCCCGCGGGCCAAGTTCCCGGGCAAGTATGGGCTCTGATTTCCTGTGTATATGCTCTATGACATGCTGTGTGCCCTTCTCGCTGTTTGTTTGCCCTGTTCTCTTCTGTGCTTTTGCTTCTCCCTTTGTGCGTAGCTTTGCCGTGTGGCATATTAGTTTCTAGTGCTTGGCGTCACTCGTTTCGCGTTTTGGCTTGGCATTTCGCCTTTCCTGGCTTTGCGAATCACCCTTCTCAGGTACGCCGGGGCGCATCCGATCCCACGATCGTCGTCGCCCCTAACTCAACAACAACATGCAAAGCCGGCTTCGGGGCTTTTATAATTGATCGTTAAAGCCTATAATCTTTATTACCTCGTATTTAGCTGCAAAATGGGTGTAGATTCTATCCCGCCATCGGTCAACGAGTTATTAATACTCGTGACACCGCCTGTTTCTGGAAGAGGCGCTCGTTTGGGGGATATCCGAATTTTTAACAGCACTAGGTTACAGGTACGCAGGACGTTCATTTTTAGTTCAATAGTAGAGCTGGCGAGGAGAGGAGTGCAATTCTTGTTGAGAACCTTAGCTCAAGAGGCATTAAGTAGGGGACGAAGTCATACAAGACAAATGACAGAGGACGAACATTGAAACAGTCGCTTAAACATCAAGGATTAGAAACGTTAAAAACTGTTGGGAAACAATTAACAGGTGGGGGAGGGGGAGGGTGCTAAGAAAAAAAGTTAAGATTAAAAAAAATAAAATAAAAAAATTGCCAAGAACGTCGTAAGGGGAAAATATAACTACGTATTTGCTTTAAATGAATCACTCTTAAAACAACTATTGGTGAGACAGCATGGCAGGCCTGCAAGTGCCACTAGGGAATTATACTGCCGCAATAACCAATGCTTTTCCTAAACTATTTTCAACTAGAATGGTTGAGGGACCTATCGCCTTGCGTCAAACAATTTACGTTTTACCAGAAAATTCTGGGATTAATACATTTAAGAGATACGCACATCGAATTTAGCATTAAAGGTATGTATGGACACTTTCCTGTACATGTCATCATTTGCATTGGAACTATCACAGGCTTTAACAGAAGAAGATGGGGATACTGCAATTGGGGATGACAAAAAAATATCAGTTATTAATAATGGTCTGTCATCGACCTTATTTAAATCTATAGTGATATATTTCAACGAAACTCGAGTCGAAACTAACACTATTCACGCACTGGAGTTATATAAAGCTGCCGGCTACTATTTACGGATGCAATGCTGAGAAAGAGGAAATTTGCGCATTTCTTTAATGGCAATGGCCCTATCAAATTTTCTGATGGTTATTTTGCGGGGATGACTGCAGAACAGACGCAACGAATGTCTTATATGAAAATAATGGGGTACATACGTGCTTTAAATTTTTGTTAGATGTTACAACAATTAGCGAATATGTTCTAGATAGTGTGGACAAGTGCATTTGTCTTTAACTGAATGCTGATAAACTGATTATTCAAAGTGAAAAGGATAATGCAAACAAATTAAATATCTTAAGATGGCAAGGTTGTGGGTAGATCGCTATTACATATTCCTATTTAAGGAATATTCACATTTATATAACTATATAATTATGTTGTATTCTTGCATGAAGGCATGTATATGTTTATATATTTTTTTATAAATATCGTGTGAGTTGGCAACAGCTGGGGACAGAGGAGTGGGTTGCTCTAGTCACGTCCAGTTCCTATGAATTTCGTGATTATAATTTTGATCCTGTTCAGTTGTGTAGTTGCCAGCAGTTTCCTCTATTATTAAATATACACAATTGTGATTATAAAAATCATTACCTCTGTTTATGCATGTAAATTTAATCATTCTTATTTAAGTTATTTTAATGTTTGCCTTAGCACAGTATTGTTGCTCATTAAAGCTAATTAATTTTATATAAATTTACCATTCTTTATGTTGTGAGAGCGAATGTGGGGGCCGTCCTGACGCCACGTTAGTCAGTAGCTGGTAGACTGGCCTCGGTCAACTGGTCTGATTACGGTTAAGTCTGGTCTGTGTGTACCGTCTGTTTGCTTTATTAGGTATATTTATCTGGGTAGCTAACCCTTGCTAAATCACTAAGTAATATGCCATCTGATTACTATTATATAAAACTGAAATATTAAGTTGACATTAATCCACATTTTCATGTTTATATAAATATTTTATATACATTTGTGATATTTTTCCCCTGCTGTTTTATCTTCTAGTTATATTGTATGCTACGTAATGAGGAGGTACACTGGTTGCACGTGTGTACGTATAGATTCACACATATCACTAGCACGTTATTTTCTCGTCTCTAAGTGCAACGAGCCGTACGAACAAGTACGTAACAATCGCACAACTCCCTGCCCTGCTGGTTTAATGGCCATATGTAGGGCATTGATGTAAAATAGCTTCGTGATAATATGTACATTGAATAAAACGATTGAAGACTTGTATACTGTGCAAAGGCCAGCGGGCAATTACAATGGATCAGTCCCCGGGGGAACTGATTCCTAAGCAATTATGTATGGTCATGGGCTCACTGGCCGCCAGAGGGCCAGGACGTGCTCGTTTGACCTGCCAGTTGTCGCCTGGTGCTGAGTGGAGGTGGGTGTGTATTGTGGTGTGGTGCGCCCGCTGGCCGGAGTGCCCGGCTGGTGGTATGGTGGTTGGTGGTGTGTCCCGCGTACACCGGGTGGACACGGCGTGCCTTGACTTCTCAGGGGATGTGGACTGGGCGATTGTGGAAGTTGCTGTCGTCGATGTGCTTCAAGCGGATGTCCAGGATTTGATAGGGCTGGAAAAGCTTTCCCCTACGCGAGTGGCGATGACCTTCTGCAGGAGCTCGCTGTACAAGGAGTTTGTGGCGCGTTGGGCCGGCCACTCGGTTCCAATCACCGACACGGCTGTGTCTGTGGCCGTTTCGGATCCCTGGGGGGCCGTGCAGTACGTGAGTGTGCATGGTGTACCGGTGACGTTCTCTGAGGATGAGCTGCGGGTTGTGTTTGGGAAGTATGGTGTGGTGCAGTTTCATCGTTTCAACCATCTGCGTACAGGTCAGCTGAGCGGGCTGCATACGGGCATTCGTACACTAGGTATGAAGATTACGTCACCGGTACCGTCTCGTCTTCTGTATCGTGGGCTCTCGCTCAGAGTATTTTATCAGGGACAGACTCGCACTTGTTTCCGGTATGGTGCTGAGGGCCATGTGGCAGCGAGCTGTGATGCTCCTCGAGCTGAGGCTCCCTTCGTTTTCTTGGAGGGTGACTTCCCCCCTTTGGAGACGCGGGGGGCTTCCTCATCGCCTTCTCGCCCTGGCGAGGTGCCTGGGGTGGTTCCTGCGGCGGGTTCAGCAAGTGCTCCCTCTGTCCCTGTTTGGTCGGGACATAGTACGTCTGCTTCCCCGGTGTGCTCTGTGGGAACGGGAGCTCCTGCCTCGGGGGTTCCTCGTTCAGTGGTGGCGGAGGTGCATCCGCGGCCGGAGGCTTCTGTGCGGTCCTCGGCTGCTGCTGTTGGTGTGGTGCCTGCTTCCCCTGCTGAAGATTGTCTGCTGCCCAGGGATGCTAGGGTGGTGGGGTGTGTGTCCTCCTCCCTGCCCTCTGACTCTGCATCGACTCCCTCGTCGTCTACGAAGATCGCCTTGTCCAGTGGTTCGTCAGCTGCGATTGCCTCGGCGTCCGTGGTGGATGCCCCCTGTGAGCTGGAGTGTGCTCTCCCGCTTTCTGGGCCTGCTCCTTCTGCTCCGGTCTCCGGGCGTGGTGGTAAGCTGTGGCCCCATGCTGTGGAGGTTGCTGCTGTGTGTGTCCGTGCTGCTTCGGCTTTGGGCCCGCCCGCGTCGGGTTCTTCTGGAGCACCCCTTGCTGGGGGTCGTTGTACCGACGATCAGCAGCCTCATGTGAAGCGCCGTCGTTCGGCTCAGGATACATCGCCTCGTCGGTTGTGGGCGGAGGGCGGTGTTGCGATGGAGGTTGCGGGCGAGGACATCGAGGAGGTTTCTTCTGTGGTGCCTCCAGTGACGGCAGCTGCGACTCCTGATGGTGGCACCTCTGGGTGGGTGGCTAATCGCGGTAACCGGGACCTGGTGGTCGTGTTGTCTAAGGGTAACTGTCGGGGGGTCTTCGGCCCTTGTTCCGGTTGGTGGGGGTTCTGCGGATCCGGCAGAGGGCTCGTCCGTGGGGTTGGGTACGGCGACTGGCGGTGTTCACTGTGATCGCCCTGGGGTCCAGGATGAAGTGCGGCCTGTGTATCGCGACGGGTTGGGGGTGTCCTGAGGTTGTCCCGATGGCGCCCTCTGTAGTTTGTGCGTCCTTGAATGTTCGGGGTTTGAATGCTCTTGGGGTCCAGTTGGGCCTGTTGGATGTTTTGCAGGAGCAACGTGTGGATGTGGCTCTCATACAGGAGCATAATGTGCATGATGTGTCTGTGTTGCAGTGTCTAAGCGTGCATTATCATGTGGTGCTCAACTCGCCGAGGACACCTTTCGGGGGGACCCTTATGTTATTTTCTCGTAAGGCCTCCTTCTCCGTGCTTCACACGGAGTTGGACGAGGATGGGCGGGTGTTGTTTGTGCGGGTGGAGTTTTTGGGGGTCGTGATTCCGTTCTTGGCAGTGTACGCCCCCTCGGGTGCAGCGCGTCGTCGGGAGAGGGAGGAGTTTTTTCGGGTGGGGCTTCTTCCTTTCTTGCGCCATGATACGCGGGGCATGATTTTTGGAGGGGACTTCAATTGTGTGACGAGTGCACAGGATTGTTGTAGCGCTTGTCCGCAGAATGTCTCGGGTGCGCTGCTGGAGGTGGTGCGTTCATGTGGTTTCCGAGACACTGCTGTACTCTTTGGGGGAGGGTTGTCGTTTACTTTTGCTGCACGTGGGGTGCGTTCGCACATCGATAGGATGTATGTCAATGGTGGGGAATGTACGGTGTATGATTTTCGCACTGTCCCGGTTGCATTCTCCGACCACAGTTTGGTGGTGGTCCGGGTTGGGGTACCCAGTCAGGTGCGGGTCGGTGCGGGGTGGTGGAAGCTAAACTGTGGGTTGTTGCGTTCTCCGCGTGTTTGTCGTCAGTTTCGGTGTTGGTGGGTCGGGATTCGAGCCCAGCGTTGTGAGTTTCTGTCTGTCTTGGAGTGGTGGGAGTGGTGTTAGGTGCAGTGTCGTTTGTTTTTTCGCGTGGTTGCTAAGCGCGAGGCTGCTGGGCGCTTTGGGTTGCTGTGGTTGTTGCAGGCGCAGCTGTCGAGGTTGTATGTAAGGTACGATGCTGGTGTTGATTGTTTTGATAAGATTGTGGACTGCAAGGCGCGTATATGCGGGTTGTGGAGTGAGTGGGCGGAGGTTGTGCGTGTGAGGGCTCGTGTAAGTGAGAGGGTAGACGGGGAACGGATTTCTCCATTTCTTTTAAGTACGGTACGGGCCGCGCGGGACTCTGTTCTTTTTACGGCCTTGCAATGGCCAGATGGGACGGTTGTTTCGGACACTGGTGGGGTGTTGCACTATGTTCGGCAGGAGGTGGCTGCGCTGTATACGGAGGTGGCTGGGGACGCCGCACTTGCGGAGGATTTCTTGGGTCGGTGCCTTCCTGGGTTGTCGGTTGCGGAGTGTGCTGGTCTGGCGAAAGAGGTCTTCTTGGTGGAGCTGCTTGTGGTGGTGCGGTCGTTTCGTTCCGGGAAGGTGCCGGGTTCGGATGGTCTTCCTATTGAGTTCTATGTCGCCTTTTGGGATGTGTTGGGGGATGTTCTGCTGGAGGTGGTCCAGTCTTGTCTTCGGGAGTGTGTTCTGCCTATGTCTCAGTGCGTTGGGATTGTGCGGCTTCTCCCGAAGTCGGGCGATCTACGGTTCTTCTCAAACTGGTGGCCCATTACTTTGTTGAATGTCGACTACAAGATCCTGTCTAAGGTCTTGGCTGGTCGGTGTCGCAGTATTGTGGCGTCTGTTGTCTCTGTGGAGCAGTTTTGTGGTGTTCCGGGTCGTTCCTTGTTGCATTGCAATGCATTGTTTCGAGATGTGCTCTTGTACGTGTCAGACTCTCGCTTGTCGGCAGCGATGCTTTGTCTGGATTGGTCGAAGGCTTTCGACCGTGTGTCGCTCGATTTTGTGTTTCGTGTGTTGGGGAGGCTGGGATTTCCGCCCTTGTTCGTTGGGTGCGTATGTTGTACGCTCAATGTTGTAGTTGGGTCTGTGTAAATGGGTTTTTGAGTGATTCTTTCCCTGTGCGTCGCTCGGTGAGTCAGGGTTGTCCGCTTTCGATGCTCCTGTATATCGTCTTTCAGGAGCCATTTTTTCGGGCGATCAAGGGATGCCCGTTGATCGTCCCCCCCCCCCCCCCCGTTTGCCGTCGGGTCTTCGGTTGCCTATCTGCGGTTATGCAGATGATACCGTCCTGTTCCTGGCCTCGGAGGGGTCGGTTGGGGCGGTCCAGGTTGTGGTTGAGAGGTTTGAGTTGGCCACTGGGGCGCAGGTAAATCGTGCGAAATCCGGTCTTATGGGTCTTGGTGGGTGGTCCTCTCGCCATGTGTGGGTGGGGTCATGGTTTCCGGTTGTCACTTCTATGCGGGTTTTGGGGCTTACCTGGTTCGCTTCCTATGAGAGGTCCTTGGCTTGCAATTGGGATATGGTTTCCCGGAGTGTCGGTGTTGCGATTGGGTTGCTGGCTGTGCGCCCGTTGACGCTTTATCAGCGGGCGCTGCTTGTGAATTGCAAAGTTTTGTCCCGGGTCTGGTTCGTGGCTCGGGTTTTCCCCCTGGATCGTAAGCTGGCTTTCGGGTTGGAACGCCAGGTTTATCGTTATGTGTGGTGTGGTCGTTACCACCCAGTTCGCCGGTCGACGTTGGTGTTGGCTGTGCGGGAGGGTGGGGTGGGCATTCCTGATGTGTTCACGAGGGCTCGGGCGCTCTTTTGGGTCTCGTTGTATCAGGGGTTTGAGTTGGGTGGGGGGCTCAATGGTTTGTGTGTTTATTATTGCTCTGTTAGGTTTAGCTATTTAGTGGATTTTGGTGTTTGTCGGGAGGCGGCGGTCTGTATCCCCCCGGTTTACTCTTGGGCGGTGGCGATTCTTCGGGAGGTATGCCGTTGTCCGGGGTTCCTGTCCTTGTCGGTCAAGGCGGTGTATCGGGTTTCGTTTCGTCGTGTTCCACCGCGGGTGGAGGGTTTGTTCCCGTGTTGGGATTAAGGGGATGTGTGGGCGGCGCTGTGGGCTCGGTTTCTGGCTCCGCAACAGCGGGAATTGTTGTTTCGGCTCTTGCATTTGTCGTTGGCGACTAATGCACGGTTGTGCATGCTGGGTTTGCGTGCCTCTGATGCGTGTGTGCACTGTGGTCTCCCTGAGACGCAGTTGCATGTCTATTATTTTTGCGGGCGGTTGCGGGGTTTGCTTGATTGGTTTCGGGACGTGTTGGTTGGGGTTTGTGGACCTAAGTGTCGGGGTGACCTTTTGAGATTTTTGTTTTTGTCCTTTCCGCGGAGGTCGCGCCGTGTTCGTAATACGCTTTGTCTTCTTGTTGCTGACTTTGTGTATTGTGTGTGGGTGGGTCGGAGGGAGGGTTATGGGGTTGCTAGGCTTTTGGGGTTTTTGAGGGGTCGTTTGCGGTTCACGTGGTGGTGGGTGCAGCGTGCGTTTCCGAGCGAGTTCCGTGGTTGGTTCACGGGTGGGTATGTGCGTGGGGTTGCTTTTGGGTGAGTGGTCTTCTGTTTTCATCTTAGATCCCTGGCCCTCCGGTGGGCCTCCTCGGGGGAGTTGTGCTGGGTGTGTGTGTGGTTGCTCCTGTGGTTGTGTGTTCAGTTTGGTGTGTGGGGTTGTGTGTGAGTGTGGGTTTGCTTCTATGTTGGCTCCTGCATGGGCCGTTGCTTGTGCCTTGAGTGAGTTGAATGCGGCTGTTTTGTTACTCATTTTGTTGGTTTGATTGCTGGCTTCCTGGAAGTGTGTTTGTTTAGGGTACATGTATCTCTGTGTTTCATTGTTCGCCCCGGATTCTTTCTTGGGGTTGTCATATAGTAGTGCCTGGGCCTTGGCCACGGTTTGTTTTTATGTTACTTATATGATTTGTGTGCGATGTGCTTAAGCTTTGTGTTATTTCTGTACTTGTGTGCATTGTGTATTTATATGTGTGTCTGGTTTATTCTTTATATGTTAGTTGTGTCTTTCCATGTCCGTATGTGTCCGTTTGTTGTATGTCCGTTACTATGTTTATTTGTATTCGGACTTGTGTCCCTGGAGTTTCTGGGGTCTTATTATGCAATGTTCTCTTTTATGCCTGTTTATGATTATGTTTTTGTTGTTATGTTCTGTTCTTAGGTTCATGTCGTGTATATATTGTGCTATACTTTGTATATTTCTTTTATAAAAAAAAAAATGTATGGTCATCGTGGATATGGAAGCAATGTCACGAATTTATGCCCAGAACCCGATATATTTTGAGAATTCCCAACTTACCAGTGTATTTATAGCTCTGAATAGCACTAATTTATGAAATGTCACTTTTGACTTTCCATACAACTGTGTAAAATTATATTACATGACGCTACAAGCTTCAGGGCTCGACAATGCCCACACCCTAACCTATGATGCGTAGGTTAATTCCAGCCTTTAATTTACAATCTGAATCATATAAACGACGCAGTGTCTCGGGAAGTTTCTGGTAATCTGAGAATAAATCTAATTTAAAATACCTGTAGCATAAAATAAAGTAATTTTGCTTTATGGAGGATCCACTGGCGTCCGGAAAATTATTGCAGAACGCAGAATTGTCTGCGATACGAGAGCATCATACTATGAATTGTCTCTAAATCAATGAAGCATTGAATGGGGTGTTCGGTTCAGATGCCTTATATCTAGGATGCTATCTACCAAATGATGCAAGAAAAATTTCGTAAAAAATCGATGACAGGCTTGTGGTATTTATAATTAATACACTACAAGTGGCATTAGCGAATACGAAGAGTCATTAGGTCATAATTGTTATTGCAGCAACCAAGACAAGAATTGTCATTCTGGATAATTCTGGGAATCCAAGAATAGAAACGTATTCTAAATATTTTAGGGTTATAATATACATCTTAGAAAAATATGATTTGCACAATGAACAAATTCACAAGCGCCGTGACGAGGATTCGCATGTTTGATGGCAGAATTCAGCAGCTGGAAACATATTCCTGCCAGAACTACGCAATATTCTTCGTTTACTTTTTATCGCAGGTGGGGATCTAGAAATTGGTGGTGGATTTTAAATATGGGCCAAGTTAGCAAAAATTATGCTTTGGTCTTAAAATTTACGTATTTATTTAAAAATGCCACGCTGCTGCAGGGCATTTTGCGTGTGATTCCAAGGGGAAATGCCATTCCGTGTAGTGAGGTGACCTCCCTACCCGAGTAGTGTGCACAGGGGAATAGTTTGTGTATACAAGCTACCACAGAGCCTATTGATTTAACTCGCCAATCATACGGTCGTGTCACAAGCGGTCAAGCCACTTGTGACATGATGGTTGCAATGGAGTTTGTCGGTGTAAGTACTTGTATTTTTCTCAACAGAAAAACACACACACAAGTGCAATGTAAGATTGTGTGTGTGTGTGTTTGTGTGTGTGTGTGTGTGTGTGTGTGTGTGTGTGTGTGTGTGTGTGTGTGTGTGTGTGTGTGTGTGTGTGTGTGTGTGTGTGTATTGGTCGTTTGACTTTCTTGACGATAAAAAAAAATGCAGAATTTTTTAGTTTTAGTTCGGAAATTGAGATGACTGGCAGGATATACTACTACTATGGAACTGCACTCATCCTGCCAAGGTGGATGATGCCTCTGGAAGTGGCCACCATTTTGAAACTAAATGGTGTTACTGGAGTGCCATCAACTCCCACAGCTGCCGAAGCTTCGCCAACTGTTGCTGGGCCTCTGTTGCCTCCTATGACCACCCCTGGGATGATTGTAGAGCCCGAGCCCCGTCTGCCTGCGCACCTTGTCATTTTCTCTAGTCACCAGTGGTGGTACTAACGACAGTGTTGACTCCGGCGGTGCCTGTGGAGGAGACACCCATGACATCAATAACAAGTATAACGCCCGCAACTGTAAAAGAGACCATAGCTATGGAGGTGTCGGCCTGCAACAGTAGCAATGAATACGATGACGACGACGACTGGCGCGGTGGGCCCTTGAACTACAACAATGACTTCACCGACGACGACGACACAAAGTTGTCCTACCCAGGACTAGAGGAGTGCCTGGGAACAGTCAACGGCCGAGGCTCGGCAGGCTAGGCTATCCACGCAGGTGAATGTCCCCGTATAGTAAAAGAACCAAAAGTATCACAAAAAAATGTGAGACCAACCATCGACCTCAGGATAAGTGCCTCCAATCGGACGTCCCAACCTGCCTCCTCCAGCTATCGTCCAGTGGGAGGTAGTTTGCCATATTAGTGAGAGCAATGACAAGGATGTGAAGCCCGTCTCCTCGAAATTGCCGACCGCAAACAGTAGACAGGCTACGGTAAAGACGTCGTCGTCGGGGCTACATCTTGAGTATGCACAGAGGATCTGCTCTCATCGTAGACGTTAAACTCTGTGATGGCGCTCATTAATAACGACTTAGGGTATGGCGGAATTGGATGGCGCTGCGGTAGATGTGTTTTAAGACTCAATTTGAGCCGGAAGAGGGGTTCGAGTCGCCGACGAAATGGGAAGCAGAGGTCTCTTACATATTCGACTGAAGGCAGTGACTTTATTATGAGCCAGACTTTGTGGGACCTACTCCAACACCAGGCTTGGGAACCCACATTATGCATGAAACATTATCATCCTCAGGTGTCAGCCTGAAAATAGTTTCGTAGCCTTATTTATTACTGCAGTTTAACATTAAATAAAAATATTTTTTATTTGGCATATGAGAAATGTAGATGGGGTTTAATGCATGAGCACAATGAATAAATAATGTTGCAGGCGATGAGTCACGATAACGTGGCTAAAGTAAGTTGACAAGACCACACACTAGAAGGTGAAGGGACGACGACATTTCGGTTAGTCCTGGACCATTCTCATGTCGATTGTGTTCAAGATCAAGACAATACATAATGTTCTTTCTGGTAATAATTGATTGAGGAAAGAAGATTTAAAATAATGCTATATAAATTGCCATTCAAACTTCCATGGAAATAAACATTCCTTTCATCTGGACTGTATGGGTCAACTGGGCTATGAACAGTCTTATAAAAGGAGAGTTTTCAGAAGTAGCATCCTGCTGCATGTGGAAATTTTCAATTTTCTCTAACAACTACCGAAACCCAGAGGAATTACTGACCTACATCTATGATATACAAATTGCCATCCACACTTTCGTGGATATAAACATTCCATTAACCTTTTTAAGAAAACTTTACTTTTTTAAGACTGCTCATAGCCTAGTTGATAGTGCTACAGCTTCACACGCATCAGGTCCGAGGTTCGAGACCCACATAGTCCAGGTGAATGGAACGTTTATTCTATATGTTTGGAAAAAACACTCGCAATATTGCACTCGAGAAATAACGAGCGTGTTTTGAAACGCCGCCCGTACGTCCAGATATTAAACGCTACCAGTGCTTCCAGCATTTATCTAACTAGACAATGAATCAGCCCTGCTTACAAAAACAAAGAAATAGTATATATGTTTATGTCAATCTTTTCGTTCTCTTTGACAAACAGGTGGAGGGGATGGGAAGTGCCTGCTGCTCCGATTTTTCTGTAACAGAATCCATGAAAATGGGAACTATTGCGGGGTGACTTGCACCAAAAAAATGGTGCCCCCCCCCCCCCCCAAAAAAAAAGAGAGACTTTCCCTGTATTTTATTTTTGACCCGCTAATTGACACTGCTAGCTGTACTATATTACTATATTCCATTCACCTGGGCTGTTTTTATCTGTACTATAGTTTTAGTCACACTATAGTTTGTCACACTATAGCCTTTGACACATGATTAAACATACAACATTTTCTGGGGAAAGCAGGCCCTACAGACAATTAGGTGAGCACCTGTGGACCCTACCCCCCACCTTCCCCTCCCACAACTATATAACATAGCTGGAGATATGATTATATTCCCTGGGCATTCACAGAACATTACCGAAAAATGGAGCTCAGTGTAAGGACGGCGGGGATGGGGGAAGGGAAGCGTGGGCTACCCCCTTTATGGTCACATAATTCCCCCCCCCCCTCCCGAGACTCAAAATCCCCATAGAATCAACTTATGCCCAAACCTAACATATCCAAAACTTTTCATTCTGCGGCCCAGGGAAGTGGGGGTTCAAATCGGGACGACACTAACCCATCGCTGTCAGAACTAGTTCTCTGTGTCCCCTATCCTCCAACTTATTACCGGAACAACTGATCACCAAAACTATGTACATGCATGTAATATTAACACTTGTGTAACTAGCTTCACAAGATTCTCACTTGCTCAAACCATTCTCACTAAACGAACTATTGGGTTCAGTTCCTGAACCAATTATGCGCCTCTAACCATGTCCACCACCGCCCATGGGATGGGAATGGTTTAAATTACAATATTAAAATATAATTAATATAATTATTCCCCTTATAATATAATGGGAATAATTAAATTAAAATATATATTTTAGTTGAAAAGTACAAAAAAGTGACACTGCCACACGCCTGGACTCTTAACGATTATTACCAATAACATTGGTATTAATAGTGACGATGGCTGACAAGTGCGCTACTTGCGTCACACCCAACTGCAGTGTGTTTTGAGAGAGAGAGAGAGCTGTTCTACAAGACAGAAATTTAATATTACAAGAGACCCAACAGTGCCAGTACTCATTAACAAAAGCCAAAGTACATTCCATGCACCCACCAAACCCCGTTTATGAATGAACAGTTATTACATGATTCACCTGATGGCATTTTAACATTTCTTGAACAAGTGCTTCACTGATTATTCTTGTTCGAATCACAACACAGTAGATGTAATACAATCAATTTTATTCAAAAGAATGTGTGTTCAAAGAACAAAGTAGCAACAGGAGATACACAGTCTGTGAAGCCACTGTTACGCAAAGCGTTTCGGGTAAACAAATGTTTCATCCACGTCGTACAAATTCAAAAAATCGCACACAGAACCTAAGCACCTAAACTAACCAATCTCTAAATATACACGTTTGCTAATATATAACGAAATTCATTTATATTAGAGAAACACCCAATTTTGAATGATCAGCATGTTAAAATTTTTTAATACATCTATGGGGTCGACCACTGGATGGAATGGATTTTGTCTGATGACAGTTTAAACAGAGAATATTTAAAATCTTGTGAAAACACTTACAGATGCAGGAAATGCAGTGATTGAAGGCTTAAATTTAGACAGTAACAGTATTTTGAATTGCGTTATTTATTTCGCAATGGTAATGTGAAGACTCACAAAATTGGCTAACACCTTAGTCCTATAATTTTGCAGATCCCCACGCCAACTTATATACTCAGATATTGAACCAAATTATCTCAATGCATCCCAACTACTGTCCCTTTCCATTTTATCAACGAATTCATCGATCTTAAAATGAGAAAACCCCATAAGATCTCAGCTTTTATTGACCTTGAAAGTCTTCATTAATTTACCAGTGTTAAGAACCCTCAACATAATATTCTATACACAGAATAATCACACAAACGTGACTGCAATCAACGATCAAATTCGTAGGAGCTGTTATGAGATTTCGAACCTATGCGGTTGGTGTTCCTATACACATGCCCAGGTTCGAACCCTCAACACGGATTCAACCGATTTTCTTATTGATGCAGTCACGATAGTGTGATTACTCTGTATTAAAGGAAGACAGAGGTAGAACCTTCCTGGATGATAAAGCCAGAGTGCATGGGGGTGGGGGATTGTGTGAAGTAAGTAATTATCAAAAGAAGGCACCAAACCGGGAAGGCTATGTAGCACCATCATATGTGCGGGATAATCAGAGGGTGCTAAATATCACCAAGGATGCCAATACAATAACAAACGCACAAGGCAAACGATATCAAAAGTATCAGTCACCACGAATACTATAGAGAGAAGCTGCAGCGGGGGAGGGGGGGGGGCGGACAGTAAAGGAGCGTGCGGATGCTACAGCATCCGCACGCTCATTTAAAGACACAACAATATGGCTGGAACCCAACAAAACTCAACCGACTTAAATTTACTGTGAACAAGAAACTGCCAATGCTGGATGTCGACAACCATTGGATGAACCGGATTAAAGGACCCAAGAGCCATGAGGGCACTATGTCTACAACAACGACAAAGGAAGATTGACAACGAGAAAGCAGGAGACGAAGAGCATAGAGAATAGCATAAAGCTCCGCTGTGAAGATGCTAGTCTCCGGAAGTAAGCGACACAAGTGCAATCAAGAAAACCAACAGAGTAGCCAACATTGTCTGCAGACTTAGACCCATCGGTGAAGACGGAAACGGAGCAGGAGTGAGAAGAAAAGTGCTCGAGGAAAAGGCGTTTTAGAACCGTAGGAGGGGTAAAAGCTTTAGTGATGCGGGTTAAGAATATACAAAACTGTGGAAGGGGGACTCTCCACGGGGGCAAAGAAGGAACAACACGAGGAGAAATATTAGAAAGACGAACAGAAAGACTCCTGTAAGCGAGATAACCAGACAAAAAGAGGGAGGTGGTGAAGAGGAACCGCAAAAGAGGTAAATGTTAAAGCACGACAGAGGCGAGAGGAAGGATGTTGCAAGGACCGCGCCAGATAGCAAAGACAATAGCGATCACGGCAGTCCTGGAGAGATAGGAAGCCAGAGTCAACATACAAACTGAGGACGGGAGTCGAACGAAAGGCACCTGAACTGAGGCGCAACACAGTATGGTGCAGAGCATCAAGACAGCGAAGAGTAGAAGGAAAAGCAGACGAGTAAGCAGGGCAACCATAATCTAGCTTTGACAGGACGAGAGAGGAATGTAAAGCGAAGAGTGCACGCTTATCTTCCACCTAATTAGTATGGGATAATACCCGAAGGAGGGTAAGGGCCTTAGAGCACTTAACACGGAGGCAAGAGATATGGGGAGACAAAGACAAACGAGTGTCAAAGAATAACCCCAAAAGCTTCGCGGAATCATTGTACTCAAGGGGATGACCATAAAGTGACAGAGGGTCGAAGAACGACCCGTTTCTTAGTAAAAGTCATGGCACAAGTCTTAGTAGTAGAGAACTTGTAGCCATGATCGGTGGCCCAAGCATCAATCACAAGTTGAAGCCGGCATTGAAGGAGAGGCGAATCATCACCCTGACAGCAAAGGGTAAGATCAACGACAGGGAGGTGAGAAGACGCCTGAAGGAAGAGAGGAAAGAAGACCATTGAGGGCTACCAGAAAAAAGTAGTGCTCAGAACACTATCCTGGTGTACACCTTCGTATTGCTGAAAAGAGGCAGAGCAGTACCAAGCCTCACCCAAAAGGAACGACGAGAGAGGAAGCTGCGGGAAAAGAGGGAGATGACCACGAAGGCCAAAAGTATGAAGCTGGGATAGAATATGATATCGCCAAGTGGTGTCGTAAGCCTTTTCCAGGTCAAAAAGGACGGCAACAACGAAGGTCTTCACAGCAAAAGCAGAACAAATATAGACCTCCAAGTTCACCAGGACATCCGTTGTGCTGCGGCACTTGCGGAAACCAAATTGAGAAGGGGAGAGGTGGTGATGGTGTTCCAGGAACCAGATCAAGCGAACGTTAACCACACGTTCAAGGAGTTTGCAGAACACTTGTGAGGACAATAGGGCGAAAGTCCTTAGGGGAAGTACGTACCCAGAGGCCCCGGTTTGCGAACAGGAAGGACAACGGCATCGAGCCAGTCCTCAGGGACTGACGACGAATTCCAGATCCGATTATACAGACTCGGTAAAAACTGAGACGTGCATGGAGGGAGATAGCGAAGCATCTCATAATGAATGCCATCGGAGCCCACCACCGTAGAACCGCAGAGGGCCAGGGCAAACTGAAGTTCAGAGAGAGAGAGAAGGGATCGTTATAAGGTAGGTGAAGAAGAGTACAGAAATCCAAAGGACATGATTCAAGGACAGGTTTACAAAGAAGGAAAGATTGGGTTAGATGAAAACCAGAGCTAACAGAAGAAAAATGGGAGCCCAGTTCAGTAGCGACCTGCAACAGGTCCGCCAAAAGAGTACCATGGAGGTGAAGGTCCGGTGAAATGTCAGGAACGAACTTGCCTGTATCTTGCGGATATGCTTCCAGATCTGTGGCAGAGGAGTTTCGGACGTAATGGTGGAGACACAAGATGCCCAACATTCACACGGATGGCCCTACGAGCCACTGCACTCACCTTCCGAAAGAACAGGAAAGAATCGTCCGTCTGCCGACGGCGGTCTCTCTTCCATGCTGCACGCTTACAGCGGACAGCCTGAGCACAGTCTGCATTCCACCAGGGAACGCACTTCCGTAGACCCTAAGAGGAAGAGCAAGGAATAGAGCGGAGGGCAGCGTCGAAGACTGTGTCATGAAAAAGGAGGAGAGAGCGAGGGAGAAGCAGAAGAAAGGGGTCAGAGAGAGCAGCACAGAGGGTAAATAGGTTTCAGTCCGCCTTAGCAATTGCTACCTAGGGAAGGAGAGGGGAGGGTGAAAAGAGAAAACGGTAACAAGGATGGGGAAATGGTCACTACCATGGAGGTCATCAAGAACCTGCCACATGAAATCTAAGTAAAGAGAAGACGAGCAAAGAGAAAGATCAATACAGGAAAGGGTGCGAGTCCGAGAGTCCAAATGCATGGGCTCACCAGAATTCAGAAGAGACAGGGAAGAAGAGAGGATAAACGGCTCAAGAAGGCGACCCCGGGTGTTCGTCCGAACATCACCGCAAAGGGAATGACGACAATTTAAATCCCCCAGCAGGAGCACAGGCTCCGGCAGAGTGTCCAGTAGGTGTTTCAGATCAGGAAGAGGAAGCGGGACACTGGAGGGGAGATTAATGGAACAAACGGTATACCATTTCCTCACAAAGATACGAGCAGCAGAACAATGGAGAGGCGAAGAAATAAGTAAGGGGACAAAGGGAACATCCGAGCGAATCAAAAGAGCAGAAGAGTTATGAGCCCCAGCAACAGCGGGGGGTGGGGGTGGGGGTGGGGGTGGGGGTGGGGGACAAAGGAATAGCCATGAAAGCGACCAGGACGAGCACTAAGCACCGACGCCTGGAGACAGACACAAAGGGGCGAAAACTGCGAAATCAGAAGTTGCAGTTCAAGGAAATTGGCATAATAAACCCGAATGTTCCACTGAAGAATAGACATCGACGGGAAGAGAAAGGACAACAACAGAGAACAAGGAAGAAACAAAGGTGAAAGAGGAACATACCACGTTAAAGATCAGTGTCAGCAAAGTCAGGGTTAGGGGGCACGGGTAAACTGAGCAAAGACGGAGGGAAGGAATCATAACAGACCAGAGGTGGACGGGCGGGGTCCGGAGGAGGAGGAAGGGGGAGGAGACAACGGATAAGATTAGTCAAGGACAGCAGCAGGAAGAGGAGGAATAGAAAGAGGGGAGCACACCTCAACAAGGGCGGGAAGCAGGGGCCAAAGAAACCTCCATAGCAGGAACAGAGGGCGCAACCGCCGAAATGGAAGGGGAAGGAGCATGAGAGTCAGACGTAGGGGCCGAGGAAGAAAGCAAAGCCTTCTTATCCACCGGGGAGTAGGAAGGAGAGGAGCCAGGCTTACGCTTCCGACTCAGAGACAGGTGTCCCAGCAACTACGTACTGGACAACTGATTCCAGCGTCTGAACAGGAGAAGCAGAACGAGAGCATACACGACGGCCGTTAGGAGAGCGATGGACATCAGCCTGTACTGACAGGCGGCGGGGAGAGCCAATAGACAGAGGAGGAGGAGGATCGGAGGGAGACGAGGAAGACGACACAGGAGACATAACAGACCGGGCAGAAAAGAATGAATCCCAGACAGAGGACCAGGAGGGGACCCTACGGGACAGAACTCAAAGGAACAGAGGTCGGGCCAGAGGGCGTATCAGGGTCTAAGGCCTGGAAACGGTTTTGAGTGAGGAAAGTGGGAAGGACGAGGAGAGGAAGAGCACAACACGCGAGTATAAGAGACGTTAGCACAAGGCGGGAGCCGGCGAACCTGGCACCTCGCCTCGGGAAAACATAAAAACTCCCGGTGATTCAAGTTGAGGACGGCTGCCTCAGGCTTGTAATATATACACGCACGGGAGAAGGTAGGGTGATACTCGCTGCAATTGAGGCAGCGAACCTTTGGAGAAGTGCACTCCGACTTAGTGACCTTCGCCCCCACACAAACGACAGAGCACTTATTACAGAGCTGAGAAGAGGGAACGTACTCCTGGACGGAGCACCTGGCACCAGCAAGAATGACAGAGGGCGGAAGGGTCCTACCATCAGAGATAATCTTCACAACCCGAAGGGCTGACGGTGACGACCACGAGAGGGACGAGTAAATGTGTCTACCGGGAGGACAGAACGGCCCTGGGCCTCAAGGATGTACTGAATATCATCGTGGCAGTCCTGCAGATTCCGAACACCGGTTGCAACATGGGGCGGGAGGAGAATAGTGCCAACACTGGCATTCAACCGAGCGTTCTTGGAGAGCCAAACAGGGTTCTCGCCAGGGCAGGACAAAGCAGCCAAACGGGAGGCTGCATCCTGAGAAGGAGCAGCAACGACACGTGTACCGAGACGGGTGGAGTTGAAGGTGAAAGAAGCATCTACGGAATCAACAAGGTGCCTATGAAGGGAGAAATCGTCAGGAGGCGCAGAATCAAGAGGGAGGAGATCAAAGTATTTGGCCCACGAAGCGGGACCAAACAAGGTTTGATAAGCATCACAACGGGAAGGAATCGAGCGAGTGCGGCCGTGTCGAGGACGGCGTTGAGAACCCCAAGAGAGAGAGGGGGATTAAAAGGCGCAGTAGTCACAACGAAAGAGCCGTGCCAGGGGACGTGGTAGTTACTACTAGGGGCTTGGGGCTCGACCCAGCCACAGAGGAGGGAGGGGAGCCGAGGGGAGTAGTCAGAAGGGCCAGGAGGAGGAGCAAGGTCGGGGCCCAATGCAGCGGAAGCTACAGAGCCCAGTCTTCCAAAAGCTTGGTCGCCCACCCCACGAGCCTGAGAATGTAAAAGAGGAACAGAATTCGACGTAAGTACGAAAGAAAAACATTCATTCACGAATATGCCCCCATACCCATCATGGAGCCACAATTAGAGGCAGGACACCCAACAATAAGCTATCGCCGATCATGTCGGGGCCGCTAGGGGTGCGTCGGGAGTATACGCCCCACAAACGCCACGTTAAGAACCGTCAGTCCGTCGAGATCGGGTTCAGTGACGAAAGGAGGATTGACAATAAAAGGTTCCCCTCGCTCTCGACGTTGGGTACTACAGTTCTACGGGTGCAAGAGTATGCCTCCTCAAGCACCCGGGCGTCAAAATAGAAGAAGTCCAAAGGAATATCCAAAACAAGCAAAAGGTCGGCAGGGGACGACAAGCAGATAGGAGAAGAGGGGGGAGAAAAACGAAACAGAAGGAAAAGGAAAAGTCGTTCAGCACAATTAGATAGGACAGCAGCAGGAGCACAAGGCTACAAAAGGACAGAGGACTGTCCCAAGGAGCATCACACTCCGGCAGCCGCCCACCAATCCCTCCCTCAAACTGCAAATAAGTGCAGAGAGCGAGAATTTGGCTCCAAAATTTGGCTCAAGCGTCGAATTTGTAGTGTTTTGGATATTTTGAAAACTGCAGGGTGGGTTTGGTCAAAATATGACCCATCGCCACTCTCAGTAATTGGCATATTTTCGGAATAAAAAGTCGTAATTTCAAACGGCGGTTACGTACAGAGAGCCAGAATTTGCCTCCAAAAGTTGACTCAAGCGTCGAATTTGGGATGTTTGGGATATTTTAAAAACTGCAGGGAGGGTTTGGGCAAAAAGTGATCAGTCGACGCTTTCAGAAATTGGCATATTTTCTGTATAAAAATTCGTAATTTCAATCTGCGAATACGTGCAGAGACCCAGAATTTGGCTCCAAAATATGGCTCAATGGTCGAATTTGGGATGTTTGTGATATTTTGAAAACTGCTGCGGGGTTTGGGCAAAATGTGACCCATCGCTGCTCCCAATAATGGGCATATATTCTGAATAAAAAGTCGTAATTTCAAACTGCGAATACGTGCAGAGAGCGAGAATTTTTGCTCCAAAGTATTGCTTAAGTGTCGAATTTGGGATGCTTGGGATATTTTGAAAACTGCATGGAAGTTTTGGGCAAAATGTGACGAAGGCCGATTTCAGTAATTGGCATGTTTTCGGTACGTATGCTCCTATATGTATCGCCGCTCTCAGTAATTTGCATATTTTCGGTATAAAAAGTCGTAATTTCAAATTGCGACGGTGTTCCATTGCATGCACATAAAACCATATCTTGGGGAACGGGTATAGGTAAATATTTCACTGTTTTAACAATATGAGAAATAGGAAAGTGTTTAGGTGGTGGATAAGAAGACTAAGGGCAACATAAGGAATAAAGCTGCATTAACAGGCGTTAATACATTATGTGGAGAATGTTAATGTGTAAAGAGTACGTAACGTTATAATAATAATAATAGTATATTTAGGGAGTAGTACATATGTACAAAATGAGTTACAAGCCGAATGTTGGATTTCAAGACAGAGATATTATATAAACTATGCCTAAAGCCTTTAGAATGCACAGATCTCCGGGCACATGTAGCATTTATGTTAATGTGAAGTATTAACTGTTTAGCAATACAAGTACAGCTGTTTCACGAAGGTGGAACTGACCGCCCTCGACGGTGTTCCATTGCATGCACATAAAACCATATCTTGGGGAACGGGTATAGGTAAATATTTCACTGTTTTAACAATATGAGAAATGGGAAAGTGTTTAGGTTATTTAAAATTTCGCGGCCGAGTGATTGAGAATGGGGAGAGGGGAGGGGTTAGAAGGGTGGGGGAATTGGGTGGTGCAGGGGAAGGGTTGTGGGTGGAGGGCACTCTGGGTGGTGCAGGGGGGAGGGTTGTTGGTGGAGGGAACTCTGGGTGGTGCTGGGGGAGGGTTGTGGGTGGAGCAGGGGAAGGGTTGTGGGTGGAGGGAACTCTGGGTGGTGCAGTGGGAGGGTTGTGGGTGGAGGGAACTCTGGGTGGAGCTGGGGGAGGGTTGTGGGTGGTAGGAATCTTCCCCACCCTTCACCACCTTCTCAATTCTTCACCACTTTTCTTATCCTTCAACACCTTCCCTACCCTTCACCCCCTTCCCTACCCTTTACCACCTAATCAATTTTTCACCCCTTCCATTACTCTTAACAACCTTTCCTACCCTTCAGCCCCTTCCCTACCCATCACCATCTTAACTTCCCTTCACCGTCTTACCTACCGTTCACGCCTTCTGGTCACCACCTTGCCTACCCTTCACCTTTTTCCCTATCTTTCATAACCTTCCCCACCCTTTACCACCTTCCCAATCCTCACTATTTTCCCTAACCTTCACCACCTTCCCTACCCTTTGCCACCTTCCCATCCCTTCATCAATTTCCCTACCCTTCACCTCTTTTCTTACTTTACTCCATCTTATCGACCCTTCACCATATTCCCCACCCTTCACCACCATCCCTACACTTCACCACCTTTCCTACCCTTCATCAAATAATCAACCCTTCTTCATATTCCCTACCCTTCACTACTTTCCCTACTCTTCACCACCTTCCCTTACCTTCACCACCTACCTGACCCTTCACAATCTTCCATACCCATCACCACCCTTAACAACCTTCCTTACCTTTCACCACCTTCCCTACCCTTCTCCATCTTCCCTAACCTTCATCACGTTCCTTACCCTTCACTATCTTCCCTAACCTTCACCACTTTGCCTACCCTTCACAACCTTCCTTTTCCCTTCACCACCTTCCCTAATCTTGAGGTTATCTTGAGATGATTTCGGGGCTTTTTTTTTTTTAGTGTCCTCGCGGCCCGGTCCTCGACCAGGCCTCCACCCCAGGCAGCAGGCCGTGACAGCTGACTAACACCCAGGTACCTATTTTACTGCTAGGTAACAGGGGCATAGGGTGAAAGAAACTCTGCCCATTGTTTCTCGCCGGCGCCTGGAATCGAACCCGGGACCACAGGATCACAAGTCCAGTGTGCTGTCCGCTCGGCCGACCGGCTCCCTTCCGGTCGACCGGGGGGGGGGGGGGGATAGATTGTGTAAAACTTCTGGTTCGGCTTCAGTATAAGCCTCAGGAAATCCTTGTGTGTTCAGTAGACCTCCAGGTTGCAATCTTTATACCATGTGTTAACCAAGTTGACCAGGGCGCACATGTGGGAACACCCTCCGAATAGGTTCAAACCCTCATCACGGCTCCTACGGATTTTCCCATTAATACCATGTTTCCTCTTTGCTTCTAGCTGAAGATCTTTGGGTACACGACTCTCTTCTAAGTGTACCGCAGGTGTACACACACCCTGTTTAGCATTTGTCCCCAAGTTAGAGGGACTTGTAACGGTTATCCATATATACATGGTAACCTTTGCTCATCAGTGGTGCCATCAAACTCATAACCCTTTGAATTGCTGTCCTTCCAATACCCGCATATACTTCAAAATCAAAGATGTAAACAGTCTTTGATTCAGCTAGTATGTACAGCTTTACTCCATACTTATCAGGTTTATTTAGATCAAAAACTTTATTAGATAGACGGTCCCCACATTATCATTATGCCTTCACCCTGACAGATGTTGCTGAGGAATATAGGAGTTTTTTAATTTGTTTGTTAGATATTAAAGTTAGAACAGTAATAGTACGAGTGTTTATTGTCTTCGGGAATTATATTGTTATGAGTATGGAAATACTTGCCAATCGTTACGTAACACTTTGAAGTCATACAAAAACAAAGAAGCTACATGCCACATTTTACCAGGTTGCCAGAACATTGGTGTCATTAGCACCTTAACAATTCCTATCAACTGTCGGTCGCAAATATCTGGCAAGCTCTTTTACATTCACGTCTTCCCACTCATTCTTTGCTTGGTTAGAAGCATTGAACAGACTTTGTCATGCAAATTTGTTTCATATGCCAAATATTTCAATAAATCTCGTATAATAATTGAATAAATCCCAGAGGAGTGGTTGGTGCTTTAACAGTCAAGCCTGGTGGTCCAGTAAAACTCTGAACAAATGATGCCGTGTTGTCAGTAGACCAGGCTTCACTAGAACTTACGTGGGGTTCTAGAGGTAAATGAAGCGCCTGCACGTGGGGCTGTATCGATAGCCACATCACTATTCATTTTGTATCTCATCCTCATCTGCTGATCCAGTTTGTCACTTAACTATCAACATCTCTCAATAATTTACACGACGAAAATATTAGAGGGGTTGATCCCAATCCTGCACACAAAAATAACACCATACGAGACCAGAAGACATGAGAGAATGCGCAGAATAGCCCGTTGAGAAGCCGAGGTGCATTAGGTACTCAGAACTATCAACATCAGAGGCCCGAGACTGTTGAGCCCTCTACTGGGCTTCCTGGTAGGTGTGACAGGTCACGTTCCCAGGGATCTTCCTGAACCCTCTTTTAGAGGTAGGCTGTTGCAAAGGCTCGTCTCCCTACTAGCCAACTCGCCACCCCACCCACCCCCGTGTAACTGTCGGATAGCTACACACTAATAAGCTGCACTAGCGCCGAGAGTAACACAACCAGTCACTACTTATTGGCCAATATTTAACACTGTCTGCCGACCAATAGTTTCTCGGCTTGACAGAACTCTTACAGTAATCACTGCCCTCCCACATCAGAGAGTAATGTTTCCTGTCACGGCACTTTTCAGAGTTAGAGTGAACACGTTTGATGGCCATTTCCATACTGGCACTTCCTGCACAAATGTCACTGGTCACCGACTTACTGACTCCCTCACTACGTCGGGACTGCCTTGAAGACCTGGATGGTGACACTGCACGGTCCACATTTATGTTCACTTGGGGCTCATGTCATTTTTCTCTTCATTAGGCTGTGAGGCGACCCCCACTATGCCTTAGATCAGTCTTACCTGTACAACTTCTATTATCATATATATCTCTGGTTAACGGATTCTCCAAATAATGCAGAGGTCTATTGTTTCCTCTTTGAAGCCTAACTCTACAACACAAAAGGGAATCCTGCAAAAATCATGAAAAATCATACAGCCTTCCCCGTCCAAAGGTAACAGTGACTAGTTTGGGCTAATGAACTGTCTCGTAGCTCGGCTCGCCCTTGACAATCTCGGGTCATCTCGATTAGAGGAAGGGTAGGGCTTTGGCCAATCACGTATCTCGTTGCATCTTGGGTATGCAAGTGTCGCCGCTCTAGGTGGAAAACTACTTCCCTGTAACTGTCACAGGCTCCAAATTTGGGAAATACTAGACTTCCCTTAGAAGGTTGAATACTACCTTCCTTTGCAAATTCTTTAAAGCTGAAGTAGTAACAAAATCGTGAAACTCGCACTTTACTTACAAACTAAAATATTCCTTTGGTCACCTAGCACGTTTGTAGGATGGATTTAAGTATCGTTCCACCTCTGGCCTGCTTGTGCTGCTCAAGACCTCGTTGTCTCAACCAAGTCCTTACATTTAAATAATCGAAGTCTGGAGTAATACCCGTTTTCCTATTTATTACTTTCTTCAAAATAAGTGGTTCGTAGTTGGTCAAATTCTTGTACCATCCCACAGATCCTGATGTTGCAGCTGCAGTGTTGTGGTCACTACATTTTCTGGATTCCTCTATCTCAATTATTTGTCTAATCCATGCCTGGTTCTGTTCTGTAAATGTAAAAAATAAAAATATTTTCGTTGCAAGTTTTGCAGCTTCGTTTGCGAAGGCATTTCCTAGTATTCCTACTTGACTTGGCACCCAGTTGACAAATAATAAGTGGTTATATTAAGCCTAAGACTTAATATTTATTAAGTGTTAGGCTTAATATTTTCGTCCATCTGGGAGCCCCTGTTATGTCTCCCATGGTTTTGTTTTGAATAATAAACATATGCCCACTGGCCAGGAGAAAGCGAGTAATACAAGTAAAACATAATGACTGCTGTCCCGCTCTTAGACGGTGCCCTGTGATTGCTATTATATTCAGTTGCAATTTTGCCTTTCTCAGATATTGAATTTCTTGTTTGAATGTCATTTTAGAAGCTATCCATACCCCAAGATATTGGCATTGAGTAACCCACTGTAGGTTAATGTCTTGAAATAACAAGGTGCCTGATTTACCAGAGGGCCACTAACCCAAGCGGACTCGACGAGGACAAGAAGCCGGCGACTTGTCGAAGCTCCCCCACCATTTGCCTTTATGATCTTTTCCACGTATATTTTTAAAACAGTTTTGGCAGTTACGGCTTTGGAGGGTCCGCGTTTCCATGGGTTAATGTGAACTGTAGGTGAAAAAGCATCCCCCGTTCTCAGTCCTACATTGTGGCTTGTTAAGCTTGAAACCGTTGCTCCTTGCTTTTGATACATATGACCGTGCGAAGAAAATATCTGGAATCGACAATTTCTAACTTGTTCGGTATTTTTAAAGTATCAATGAGAACCGCCCTGTAATGCCTCGCTTGTAGTGTAAACCCTGTGGCCTTCAAACGTTCATGATATGAGAAATGATTGGCGCAACCTGTCCTCTTACAAATTACGTCTGAATTTGGCCGTTTGCTCGTATCGCCGAAAATGGATGTAATTCGAAAATGAAAAATAACTTAAAAATTTAAAATTTTTGTTAACCAAAGCAGCAAGTTAAGGGTCCTCTGGTTGGTTAGAAGGGCGGGAAGATCCAAGGCTTCAAAACGTCATGAAAACCTTTAATTGAAACCTTCCTCTCCTAACCTAACAGTGTACAACCCGTCCTCGACTCAAGTCCATTACATCCAGTGGTCGCCCCCACAGACGCATTCATAAATTTTAACATGCTGTTCATTCAGAACAAGAATTTTCTCAAATATAAATAAATATTATAATATATTAGCATATTGTGCATATATAGGCATAGGTTAGGTTAGGTGTTTAGGTTCGGTTGGCGATTATTTGCATTTATAGTACGTGGGGGAAGCATTTATAGCGAAGTGGTTCGAACAAAACTCGTCAGTGAAGCACTTGTTCCGGAAGTGTTCGAACGAAATCAGTTGTGAGTCGTGTGTAAACCGTTTTACATTCATAAACAGGGGGTTTGGTGGGTGCATGGAATCACTTTTGGATCTTTGTTTGGAGGACGGGCTGCAGTGTAAGCAGGACGACTCAAAACAGAAAACGAGACAGTATATCACTTTCGTGAGTCTATTTCATTTCAAATTCCGTCCATTTTGGCCATATGGGCAAACGTGCAAAAAACTACGTAACTTTAAGAGGACGGGTTGGGAATGACTTCTTTGAGCCAAAGTTGCACCTTTTCCAGAGCAACTGTGTCCTCCTGAAAATGAAGTCTACGTGCATGCAAACAGTAATCCAAATGGGGGTGCACCCGAGATTTACACAGTTGAAACATTACCTTGTTTATCTTATCGTCAAAAGTATACTTGATAATCCCGAAAGTTTCGTTAGCTCTTCCGACTGCTGCACCCACGTGTCGTACAACTTTTAATGAGGGAGGGGGGGGAAGGGATTTTGACTTCAAGGTCATTTTCTTCATCAATCTTCTGTAATGTAATGCCATTATTTTGGTAATTGTGGTGTGGGTTGTCCCACATGCATGGTCTTCCTTTATTGGATATTAAAGGGCATTTGCCAGTCTTTGACCATTTGTGTAGTTCATGTAGCTCTTTGTAAGGCTTCAATATCATTGTCCTTTCCTACTTTACCTAAACTCTCTGCATCGTCTGCAAATTTCATGATGTGGTTTGTAATATTCTCATCTCACTGATGTACAAGACAAAAGGGTGCGTCCGAAAATGGACCCTTGTGGTACCCCACTTAACACATTTCTCCATTCTGCTTTGTTTCCATTTAGCACATCTAGAAAACCCTTTGTTTTTTTCTTCAACCATTGTTTTATCCTTTCTAATATTTTTTTATTTATCCTATCGACCTGAAATTTGCTTGCCCAGTCTCATGTGGTTCCTTATCAAAACCTTTAGCAAAATCCATGTATACTACATTCACAGGAAGGCCTTTTAGTAGCTGGTTACTGTTTCCAAAAATGTGAGCAAGTTTGTAAGGCAGAATGTTTTTAACCATCATGTGGTTCCGATTGTATAAGATTGTACACTGAAAAAAGGTAAATGATTCCCTCCCTGAGGATTCTCTCCATGAGCTTGCAGATGCGTCATGTCAAGCCGATTGGTTGGGAGTTTTATACAGAGCTCTTTCTGCCAGTTTAAAAAATAGGGATGACATTTGCGTATTTCCAATCTAGGGGGGACTACTACTTGGTCCCGAGATTGTGAAAAGTAGTTTCAGCGCTAGTCATAGTTCTTCTGCTAGTTCCTTTAATACTTTGTATTGGATTCCATCCACACCTGGGGCTTTTGAGTCTTAGCCTGTGGAATGCAGTCACCTAATGTCTTTGCCTTCTTACTTTATCTAGCGGCATTTTGCTTTACTCTTAAATGAAGGACCTTTGAAGACTACTACTATATCATCGGCATAGCTTAACAATTTAACTCCTTCGAATGTCATGGTAACGAGGTTTTCTATATGGATGTTACAAAGAATAGGACTGAGGACTACGTGTGCAGTTCCATTCTCATACAAGTGTAGTCTGACTCTTGGCCTTTCAGCTTTACTCTCGCATACCTGTGACTAAGAACCTTGAGTCCATGCTAGTATTTTTCTCTGACACTTATAATTAACATGTGTAAAAATGCTAGTTGGCCTCCCAGTTCAAATGCTTTTTCTAGATCAGGGAAGATCACTATAACCGAACCAGAGTTGACTTCCTACTAATGTTGTTATACAGTTTCCAGTACCAACTCTAGTAAAATTATATATATTCTTAGGCAGGTCTCCCGTCTTTCACAGTAGCCTCTAAGACCATGCGTTATGTAATTTTACTAATACATTATGTTAATGAAATGGATCTGATTGCCATTGTCTTTCGGTTTAGTAATCGGAATGATGTCTGCTTTCATCCAAGACGTCGGTAGTTTGCCGAGCTCCCAAGATTTATTGATAACGAACAAAATCCCTTGTTCTCCAGCAGGACCTGCGTGTGCGATCACAGAGTATGTAATGTTATCAGCACCTTGTGCAGGTCATTGCCACCTTTTTTGGCTCTGATTAGTTCTTGTATGGCGACCAAAACTGAACTGCATAATGTAAAACTGGCCTAACAAGATAAAGATATATGTCGGAAAGTCCGACACCATTTAATAATAATATCATACAGACAGATAAGAGCTGTGTTGTATAAACAAGTTACCCATAGAAAACGTAACTTGTAGTGGAATTACCGTCTAAAGAAAACGGGATATCATCACCACATACTATTATAATTCACCAGCTATTCTGCTGGGAATTATTCTTAAATACATTAGTCTTTGGACTTTACCATCATAAAAACATCTTATATAAATTAACTTAATTATCAATATTAAAGTAGAGTAAATGTGACCCTTCTATCACTTTCTGAAATCTGGACAAAGTAGGCCAGGCGTCAGTGGGGAAGGAGGGCAGCCATTGTTATAGGAGACCAGAGGCTCACACGGGAGCAAATTCGGCTCCTGTTAATTTTACTTGGACGTAGTGTTATGGATACCAAAGGTGTACCATCTGTCAACACGCTGTCAACAAATCAAGTTAAGTGTTCTTTCCGAAACCCATTATTTATCATTAGTGGCCATTAATGTCATTATATAGGGTGACCCGGTTAGATCACATGGAAGCCTCAAACTAAAGGTAATTAAGCCAGGTCTTCATGTTCCATGTACTGTTTTCTCTGATATACTTGTCATATATAGGTATCTGGCTTCACAGCTAGCGCACTTTTGACAGGTCAAGACGAGGATGCAAGATTTTGTGCACCAGTTACTGGGTGATATGGAAGCTACCTCAAAGAGGATAATTTGGTGTCTACACCCTAGTTATACCTGGTGGACTAGCCTGCTGTACTATAAGATAAGGAACCTCTTCAATGTATGTAGTTACTGTAGTTTGATTGGCTGCATATATATAAACTAATAACCCCCCTAATGTGTAGAGGATCGATTTGTGAGATTATGAGATTATTGCAGAAATACAGTCCACTTATCATTATACAAATTGCTATCGAAGTATATAAATTAACGTAAATATAAATTCATATAAATTAAATAAATATAAATCTCACAGGTCGGTTCCCACATTATTTGGACCTTCGGAACCGGAATATTCGGTCCTATGAACCCACATTTGGTCATCTTAGTACCGGATGAACCAGTTAACCAGTGGATTCATTATATATACTAGTGCAGTGTTATTTAAACAAAGCCAGCAGTCAAGACGGCAGCGTAGCCTCGAGGGAGCTCAGGAGCCTCCCTCAGCCCAGTTCAGCTTCGTCAGCGGTTTCATGCACACCCACAGATATTTGGTGGCGTGTTATTTCGTGAAATGACAGCGCTAATATAGAATCCAGCCAAATTAGTGACTGTGTCTTCGCGAGATTGTTCACGGATTTCGTGGTGTTACATTTCGCGAGAGATTATCTACGAATTTTGTGGACTTTATTTCGCGAGGTCACTAATAATATTTAATACTTCTAGATAATATTAGAAGTTTCATAGAGGCTAATTAAGAGGCTATTATCAATAATTGTGTATATTATTTCTCCAAAATAGAGAATTATTTAATATATATTGCACTAGTGATCACAGTATAATATTTACTAATTGCCAACCCACAACAGGGTAGGATATGACTAGTTGATCTATTATTGTTCATCCTAGTCCCATTATTACAATAGTCAGTTGTACTATATTGAACAACCTAACACCATTAATGAATGGTCCAGACCCTGTTTTGGCTGTAATTTTTATCAACTCGAGTTGAGTTGTATATATAATAAATTACTTATGATCATTACACCTTTGAGTGATTAATTAGTGTCTCTACCATCCTAGGGTGATATAGAAGAGCTAACCTAAAGGTACTTCCAGTGACACTGGTTTATCACTCAAATCATTAGTGTGTATGATTGTATATATATAATGTGTATTAATTTTAAGTGCTAACCTCTAGTAGAGGTAGGATTATTGCCTAGTGAGTTCAGAATTTACCCTAGGCTACCATTAGTGTTTGTTCAGTATTATGAGCAGCCCAAGTACAAGCCCCACAAGGCTTCACCAACGAGCCAGTATGGATAATGCAGGGAGAATGAAAAGAACCCTTGCAGGTCTTAAAGGCCACTTAACAAGACAGATCAAGAAATGTGAAGATTTGTCACAACAATCTCAAGTTGATTATGCTGACCTGGAAAGCTATTATCAAGCAGCTGCAGGTAAATTTGAGCAAATCAAATGTCAAATAGCAACATATGTGGCTGAACTTGCCAACACCAATTTATCAGAAACAGAAATAGACGACATTATGGTTGATCTTGCGAATTATGAAGATCACACTCAGGCCACGTTACAGCCTTATGTCAAATTAATTGCCCAGAACAAGGCAACAGCAACAACAACAACAGTTGCATCTAATACGAGTCAAGCAGAAGCTCGACTCCCTCCAATTAATTTACCCACTTTCTCAGGAAAAGATGAGGAAGATTGGGACGAATTTTGGAACAAATTCGTTGACCTTGTAGACTCAAAACAATCTTTACCAAAGAGTAGTAAATTCTCTTATTTGCAAGGTCAATTATCAGGTGAGGCTAAAACAGTAGTATCCCATCTGAGATTAACTAATGACGGCTATGATCTGGCAGTAAAACTCCTCAAGGATAATTATGCTGATCCAGAAGTAAGAACATCACATTTAGTTCATGAGCTGTTGCATTTACCCCCACCGGAGGCTTCAGCTGATTCACTCCAAGTTTTCAAGCTGGAGATAGAATCATTGATCAATGCCCTCAGCCTGACAGCAGATACAAACGGGGCTGAGTGGGTCTTGAAAATAATTGTCCAGGAGAAAATACCTAGGGACATATTGAGACAAATGAGTGCTCATTACAATAAAAGTATCTTATCCATGAATGAAATATCTGAAGGTTTAAAGTCAGTAGTTCATCAATTACGAACACATGACAAATTAAAACCACCAAGTAAACCCTCAGAAACCAATAATAGTAAACCCCAGAGTACCAAAGGTACTCCAAATCAATCTAGACAATATAATTCAACACCAAAGTGGAACAGTGGCAATGTGGGCGTATATGCAGTGGGACCCTCCAAGCCTATAGTTACTGTGTCACCCAAGAACGTGACACCAAAGGGTACTGGAAGCTATGGAACATGTTTGTTCTGCAATGAGAAACATTCAATGTACCACTGCCCTAATTTTCCTGATAGTGACGCCCGTGTTGAGCGACTCAAAGATTTGCAACATTGCACGAGGTGCCTCAGGAAACATAACATCAACGACTGTGAGACCCAATTACACACCTGTAATAGGTGTAACAAAGGTCAGCACCATGCAGCATTATGCAGAGACACCAAAACAACGTCTCCAAACCCCAAGGTGGAAGATAGCATTCCCACCACAGTACAGTACTGCAAGGTGCAACCAACAAAGAGTGTCCAATCGGCAAAGTCTAAAGGTAATACGACTTTGCCTACTGCCCAAATTACCATCCTGAATAAGAGGGCCAAGGTCCATACCCGTGGGTTGTTTGACCAAGGATCCCAGAGAACATATATCACTAAAATGTTGGCAGATGAATTACAATTAAGGCCTGTAGCCCAGATGTCATTCAACATCTCAGGGTTTGTAACAGATGCAGGACCTCAAGTCTACCAGGTGGTACAACCATCAGTACGCTTAGGCAGGTACGTCTGTCGAGTACAAGCCATTGTGGTGGACAAAATACCAGTAGACCTACAAGTTCAAGGTCTGAGAGCAACAGCCAAATTCCTGAGAAATAGAGGAATAAAATTGGCAGATAATATTAAGTCTGATCACCTCACTGACTTCGGTCTCCTTGTTGGGACAGACTATTGCCATCGATTCATCGGTAGCCCTACTAAATATCAGGGTATAACCATGTTAAACTCTGCAGGAGGTAAATTACTCTCAGGCCCAGTATCAAGCCTGAGGAGACCTATGCCTGCAGATAAACAATACCAGTAGAAATCTAAATTTGTCAGCTGATTATATTTCTCCAGTAGCATTATACTAAGGAGATTACAGTTGACTATACCAACAGAGGTTGATGTTAGTATCATCATTTGAAGCTGAAGATGAGTTCATGAGGCCTCAGTGGCAAATCAGTGAACAGTAGCCTAAAACAGCTACAAGTCACTGCGACCAATGTCACTGAACCCACTGCAGTCTCAGAACCATACTTTACTTTAATGATGAGCTATTCAATCTTCTGAATCAATTAACTAAATTAAACCCCAATAAATTTGATGACTGATTTGATACATTTATTATTTAATCAAGATGTATTCCATGGGCCTCAGTGTTTACATATCAGTGACCAGTTACCTGAAGAAACTTCAAGTTATATCTAATGTCACTGATCTCACTGCAGTCCCTGAATCATACTTGACTGTAGTACTTGATCACATCCAGTCTTCTGGGTTAAATAATATGTAATAAGGCTTGAATATTAGCCTTTCAAGAGTTGACAGGGAAATGAAATCGCATTAGACTTCTAACCCTTGCAACTCTAGTACGGGACATCCGTCCTGTACGAACAGACGCACAAATGTGTGCTTACTAACTACTAACATCAAATTAATCTAATAATTCGAAGGAGGAGTATCGGTGTTCGTCTGTTCTAATTAGGACTTCGACCCGTGAGCAGCCCCCTGGGGAATTATGTCGGAAAGTCCGACACCATTTAATAATAATATCATACAGACAGATAAGAGCTGTGTTGTATAAACAAGTTACCCATAGAAAACGTAACTTGTAGTGGAATTACCGTCTAAAGAAAACGGGATATCATCACCACATACTATTATAATTCACCAGCTATTCTGCTGGGAATTATTCTTAAATACATTAGTCTTTGGACTTTACCATCATAAAAACATCTTATATAAATTAACTTAATTATCAATATTAAAGTAGAGTAAATGTGACCCTTCTATCACTTTCTGAAATCTGGACAAAGTAGGCCAGGCGTCAGTGGGGAAGGAGGGCAGCCATTGTTATAGGAGACCAGAGGCTCACACGGGAGCAAATTCGGCTCCTGTTAATTTTACTTGGACGTAGTGTTATGGATACCAAAGGTGTACCATCTGTCAACACGCTGTCAACAAATCAAGTTAAGTGTTCTTTCCGAAACCCATTATTTATCATTAGTGGCCATTAATGTCATTATATAGGGTGAACCGGTTAGATCACATGGAAGCCTCAAACTAAAGGTAATTAAGCCAGGTCTTCATGTTCCATGTACTGTTTTCTCTGATATACTTGTCATATATAGGTATCTGGCTTCACAGCTAGCGCACTTTTGACAGGTCAAGACGAGGATGCAAGATTTTGTGCACCAGTTACTGGGTGATATGGAAGCTACCTCAAAGAGGATAATTTGGTGTCTACACCCTAGTTATACCTGGTGGACTAGCCTGCTGTACTATAAGATAAGGAACCTCTTCAATGTATGTAGTTACTGTAGTTTGATTGGCTGCATATATATAAACTAATAACCCCCCTAATGTGTAGAGGATCGATTTGTGAGATTATGAGATTATTGCAGAAATACAGTCCACTTATCATTATACAAATTGCTATCGAAGTATATAAATTAACGTAAATATAAATTCATATAAATTAAATAAATATAAATCTCACAGGTCGGTTCCCACATTATTTGGACCTTCGGAACCGGAATATTCGGTCCTATGAACCCACATTTGGTCATCTTAGTACCGGATGAACCAGTTAACCAGTGGATTCATTATATATACTAGTGCAGTGTTATTTAAACAAAGCCAGCAGTCAAGACGGCAGCGTAGCCTCGAGGGAGCTCAGGAGCCTCCCTCAGCCCAGTTCAGCTTCGTCAGCGGTTTCATGCACACCCACAGATATTTGGTGGCGTGTTATTTCGTGAAATGACAGCGCTAATATAGAATCCAGCCAAATTAGTGACTGTGTCTTCGCGAGATTGTTCACGGATTTCGTGGTGTTACATTTCGCGAGAGATTATCTACGAATTTTGTGGACTTTATTTCGCGAGGTCACTAATAATATTTAATACTTCTAGATAATATTAGAAGTTTCATAGAGGCTAATTAAGAGGCTATTATCAATAATTGTGTATATTATTTCTCCAAAATAGAGAATTATTTAATATATATTGCACTAGTGATCACAGTATAATATTTACTAATTGCCAACCCACAACAGGGTAGGATATGACTAGTTGATCTATTATTGTTCATCCTAGTCCCATTATTACAATAGTCAGTTGTACTATATTGAACAACCTAACACCATTAATGAATGGTCCAGACCCTGTTTTGGCTGTAATTTTTATCAACTCGAGTTGAGTTGTATATATAATAAATTACTTATGATCATTACACCTTTGAGTGATTAATTAGTGTCTCTACCATCCTAGGGTGATATAGAAGAGCTAACCTAAAGGTACTTCCAGTGACACTGGTTTATCACTCAAATCATTAGTGTGTATGATTGTATATATATAATGTGTATTAATTTTAAGTGCTAACCTCTAGTAGAGGTAGGATTATTGCCTAGTGAGTTCAGAATTTACCCTAGGCTACCATTAGTGTTTGTTCAGTATTATGAGCAGCCCAAGTACAAGCCCCACAAGGCTTCACCAACGAGCCAGTATGGATAATGCAGGGAGAATGAAAAGAACCCTTGCAGGTCTTAAAGGCCACTTAACAAGACAGATCAAGAAATGTGAAGATTTGTCACAACAATCTCAAGTTGATTATGCTGACCTGGAAAGCTATTATCAAGCAGCTGCAGGTAAATTTGAGCAAATCAAATGTCAAATAGCAACATATGTGGCTGAACTTGCCAACACCAATTTATCAGAAACAGAAATAGACGACATTATGGTTGATCTTGCGAATTATGAAGATCACACTCAGGCCACGTTACAGCCTTATGTCAAATTAATTGCCCAGAACAAGGCAACAGCAACAACAACAACAGTTGCATCTAATACGAGTCAAGCAGAAGCTCGACTCCCTCCAATTAATTTACCCACTTTCTCAGGAAAAGATGAGGAAGATTGGGACGAATTTTGGAACAAATTCGTTGACCTTGTAGACTCAAAACAATCTTTACCAAAGAGTAGTAAATTCTCTTATTTGCAAGGTCAATTATCAGGTGAGGCTAAAACAGTAGTATCCCATCTGAGATTAACTAATGACGGCTATGATCTGGCAGTAAAACTCCTCAAGGATAATTATGCTGATCCAGAAGTAAGAACATCACATTTAGTTCATGAGCTGTTGCATTTACCCCCACCGGAGGCTTCAGCTGATTCACTCCAAGTTTTCAAGCTGGAGATAGAATCATTGATCAATGCCCTCAGCCTGACAGCAGATACAAACGGGGCTGAGTGGGTCTTGAAAATAATTGTCCAGGAGAAAATACCTAGGGACATATTGAGACAAATGAGTGCTCATTACAATAAAAGTATCTTATCCATGAATGAAATATCTGAAGGTTTAAAGTCAGTAGTTCATCAATTACGAACACATGACAAATTAAAACCACCAAGTAAACCCTCAGAAACCAATAATAGTAAACCCCAGAGTACCAAAGGTACTCCAAATCAATCTAGACAATATAATTCAACACCAAAGTGGAACAGTGGCAATGTGGGCGTATATGCAGTGGGACCCTCCAAGCCTATAGTTACTGTGTCACCCAAGAACGTGACACCAAAGGGTACTGGAAGCTATGGAACATGTTTGTTCTGCAATGAGAAACATTCAATGTACCACTGCCCTAATTTTCCTGATAGTGACGCCCGTGTTGAGCGACTCAAAGATTTGCAACATTGCACGAGGTGCCTCAGGAAACATAACATCAACGACTGTGAGACCCAATTACACACCTGTAATAGGTGTAACAAAGGTCAGCACCATGCAGCATTATGCAGAGACACCAAAACAACGTCTCCAAACCCCAAGGTGGAAGATAGCATTCCCACCACAGTACAGTACTGCAAGGTGCAACCAACAAAGAGTGTCCAATCGGCAAAGTCTAAAGGTAATACGACTTTGCCTACTGCCCAAATTACCATCCTGAATAAGAGGGCCAAGGTCCATACCCGTGGGTTGTTTGACCAAGGATCCCAGAGAACATATATCACTAAAATGTTGGCAGATGAATTACAATTAAGGCCTGTAGCCCAGATGTCATTCAACATCTCAGGGTTTGTAACAGATGCAGGACCTCAAGTCTACCAGGTGGTACAACCATCAGTACGCTTAGGCAGGTACGTCTGTCGAGTACAAGCCATTGTGGTGGACAAAATACCAGTAGACCTACAAGTTCAAGGTCTGAGAGCAACAGCCAAATTCCTGAGAAATAGAGGAATAAAATTGGCAGATAATATTAAGTCTGATCACCTCACTGACTTCGGTCTCCTTGTTGGGACAGACTATTGCCATCGATTCATCGGTAGCCCTACTAAATATCAGGGTATAACCATGTTAAACTCTGCAGGAGGTAAATTACTCTCAGGCCCAGTATCAAGCCTGAGGAGACCTATGCCTGCAGATAAACAATACCAGTAGAAATCTAAATTTGTCAGCTGATTATATTTCTCCAGTAGCATTATACTAAGGAGATTACAGTTGACTATACCAACAGAGGTTGATGTTAGTATCATCATTTGAAGCTGAAGATGAGTTCATGAGGCCTCAGTGGCAAATCAGTGAACAGTAGCCTAAAACAGCTACAAGTCACTGCGACCAATGTCACTGAACCCACTGCAGTCTCAGAACCATACTTTACTTTAATGATGAGCTATTCAATCTTCTGAATCAATTAACTAAATTAAACCCCAATAAATTTGATGACTGATTTGATACATTTATTATTTAATCAAGATGTATTCCATGGGCCTCAGTGTTTACATATCAGTGACCAGTTACCTGAAGAAACTTCAAGTTATATCTAATGTCACTGATCTCACTGCAGTCCCTGAATCATACTTGACTGTAGTACTTGATCACATCCAGTCTTCTGGGTTAAATAATATGTAATAAGGCTTGAATATTAGCCTTTCAAGAGTTGACAGGGAAATGAAATCGCATTAGACTTCTAACCCTTGCAACTCTAGTACGGGACATCCGTCCTGTACGAACAGACGCACAAATGTGTGCTTACTAACTACTAACATCAAATTAATCTAATAATTCGAAGGAGGAGTATCGGTGTTCGTCTGTTCTAATTAGGACTTCGACCCGTGAGCAGCCCCCTGGGGAATTATGTCGGAAAGTCCGACACCATTTAATAATAATATCATACAGACAGATAAGAGCTGTGTTGTATAAACAAGTTACCCATAGAAAACGTAACTTGTAGTGGAATTACCGTCTAAAGAAAACGGGATATCATCACCACATACTATTATAATTCACCAGCTATTCTGCTGGGAATTATTCTTAAATACATTAGTCTTTGGACTTTACCATCATAAAAACATCTTATATAAATTAACTTAATTATCAATATTAAAGTAGAGTAAATGTGACCCTTCTATCACTTTCTGAAATCTGGACAAAGTAGGCCAGGCGTCAGTGGGGAAGGAGGGCAGCCATTGTTATAGGAGACCAGAGGCTCACACGGGAGCAAATTCGGCTCCTGTTAATTTTACTTGGACGTAGTGTTATGGATACCAAAGGTGTACCATCTGTCAACACGCTGTCAACAAATCAAGTTAAGTGTTCTTTCCGAAACCCATTATTTATCATTAGTGGCCATTAATGTCATTATATAGGGTGAACCGGTTAGATCACATGGAAGCCTCAAACTAAAGGTAATTAAGCCAGGTCTTCATGTTCCATGTACTGTTTTCTCTGATATACTTGTCATATATAGGTATCTGGCTTCACAGCTAGCGCACTTTTGACAGGTCAAGACGAGGATGCAAGATTTTGTGCACCAGTTACTGGGTGATATGGAAGCTACCTCAAAGAGGATAATTTGGTGTCTACACCCTAGTTATACCTGGTGGACTAGCCTGCTGTACTATAAGATAAGGAACCTCTTCAATGTATGTAGTTACTGTAGTTTGATTGGCTGCATATATATAAACTAATAACCCCCCTAATGTGTAGAGGATCGATTTGTGAGATTATGAGATTATTGCAGAAATACAGTCCACTTATCATTATACAAATTGCTATCGAAGTATATAAATTAACGTAAATATAAATTCATAAAAATTAAATAAATATAAATCTCACAGGTCGGTTCCCACAATATAGGAGGCTGCACGTGTCTGTACACGGTCAATGTCCCCACAAGGAAGGCTATTCTGAACAAAGTGTGAAGCACAACACAACAAACTCAAGCACCTCTTCTTCTTCTTGAGAGTAGGTGCAGTTTGCATGAAGGACTTACCCTCCCGATTACTGCACCAGGATAGATGTAGGGAGAGGCGTTGATGTAGAGGAGGAGAAGAAAGTAAAAAGTGTTAGATGTGTCAGGCCGTAGAGAGGAGTGGCGACGAAAACAAAGGCAGACATTAGAGGGAGACTCGCCGCACCGTAGGGCGGGGTGTCGAGTTCACAGCGGCAGCTGATCCACGCACAGCGCAGCGTTGTGCGCAAGACGTCAACTAATATTTCTCCGGAAACTTGTATATCGGAAAGTAAGTAAGTAATTATCAAAGGAGGGCACCAAACCGGGAAGGCTATGTAGCACCATCAAATGCGCAAAATAATCAGAGGGCGCTAAATATCACCAAGGATACCAATACGAGAACAAAAGCGCATAAGGCGAATGATATCAAAAGTATCCGAGTCACCAAGAATTCTATAGAGGGACAGGTGACCGCGAGGGGCGGTCGGAAAGCAAGACACACGCTCGTCCTGGAAGTCAGGACATTCAAGAAGGACATGCACGACCGTAAGAGGGACAATGCAACTAGGACAATAAGGAGCAGGGCGGCGCTCCATCAAGTGACCATGGGTTAAGCGAGTATGGCCAATACGCAATCTCGCCAGAGCTGTTTCCCACCGCTGGTTACGGTGGAAGGAGGACGGCCGCGAGGAAACACAACATTTAAGAGTATGTAGCTTGTTACCAGTAACAGACAACCAAGAAGCCTGCCAACGGGTAAGGACTGAGGAATGGATAACCGGGTAAAAGTCGGAATACGGAATGCCTTTACGAGAGATGGGACAAGAGCGGACAGCTTCCTTGGCGGCAGCATCCGCACGCTCATTTAAAGACACACCAATATGGCTGGGAACCCAACAAAACTCAACCGACTTAAATTTACTGTGAACAAGAAACAGCCAATGCTGGATCTCGACAACTACTGGATGAACTGGATTAAAGGACCCGAGAGCCATGAGGGCACTACGAGAGTCAAAAACAACTACAAAGGAGGACTGACAACGAGAAAGCAGGAGACGAAGAGCATAGAGAATAGCATAAAGTTCCGCTGTAAAGATGCTAGTCTCCGGAGGTAAGCGACACATATAAGTGCGATCAGGAAAAACAACAGAGTAGCCAACACCGTCCGCCGACTTAGACCCATCGGTGAAGACAGAAACGGAGCGGGAGTGAGAAGAAAAGTGCTCAAGGAAAAGGCGTTTTAGAACCGTAGGAGGGGTAAAAGCTTTAGTGATACGGGTCAAGGAAGTACAAAACCGCGGAAGTGGGACTCTCCACGGGGGCAAAGAAGGAACAACACGAGGAGAAACATTAGAAATACGAACGGAAAGAGAATCCTGGAGGCGAGAAAACCGGACAGAAAGAGGGAGGTGGTGAAGAGGAACAGGAACCGCAGGAGGGGTAAAAGTTAAAGCACGACAGAGGCGAGAGGAAGGATGTTGCAAGGACCGCGCAAGATAGCGAAGACAGTAGCGATCACGGCGGTCCTGGAGAGACAGGAAGCCAGTGTCAACATACAAGCTAAGGACGGGAGTCGAACGAAAAGCACCAGAACTGAGGCGCAACCCAGTATGGTGCAAAGCATCAAGATGGCGAAGAGTAGAAGGAGAAGCAGACGAGTAAGCAGGGCAACCATAATCGAGCTTAGACAGGACTAGAGAGGAATGTAAAGCAAGGAGAGTGTGCCTATCTGCTCCCCAAGAAGTATGGGACAAGACCCGAAGGAGGGTAAGGGCCTTAGAGCACTCAACACGGAGGTAAGAGATATGGGGAGACCAAGACAAACGAGTGTCAAGGAATAACCCCAAAAGCTTTGCGGAATCTTTGTATTCAAGGGGATGACCATAAAGTGACAAAGAGGGACGAAGAACAACCCGTTTCCGCGTAAAGGTCATGGCACAAGTCATAGAAGTAGAGAACTTGAAGCCATGATCGGTGGCCCAAGACGACACGGCATCAATTGCAAGTTGAAGTCGCGCTGAAGGAGAGGCGAATCATCACCCTGACAGCAAAGGGTAAGATCATCGACATAGAGAGCGGAGAAGACACCAGAAGGAAGAGAAGAAAGAAGACCATTGAGGGCAATCAGAAAAAGAGTAGTGCTCAGAACACTACCCTGGGGCACACATTCGTATTGCTGAAAAGAGGCAGAGAGCACGGTACCAAGGCGCACCCGAAAGGAACTACGGGAGAGGAAGCTGCGGAGAAAGAGAGGGAGATGACCACGAAGGCCAAAAGAATGAAGTTGAGATAGAATATGATATCTCCAAGTGGTGCCGTAGGCCTTTTCCAGGTCAAAAAGGACGGCAACAACGGAGGTCTTCGCAGCAAAAGCAGTACGAATATTGACTTCCAAGTTCACCAGGACATCTGACGTGCTGCGGCACTTGCGGAAACCAAATTGAGAAGGGGAGAGGAGGTGATGGTGTTCCAGGAACCACATCAGACGAACGTTAACCATACGTTCAAAGAGTGTGCAGACACAACTTGTGAGAGCAATAGGGCGAAAGTCCTTAGGGGAAGTACCCAGAGACCGCGGTTTGCGAACAGGGAAGACAACGGCATCGAGCCAGTCCTCAGGGACTGACGACGACTCCCAGATCCGATTATACAGACTCAGTAAATACTGAGACGTGCACGGAGGGAGATGGCGAAGCATCTCATAATGAATACCATCGGAGCCTGCCGCCGTAGAACCGCAGAGGGCCAGGGCAGAACGAAGTTCAGAGAGAGAGAAGGGATCATTATAGGGAAGTTGAAGACGAGTGCAGAAATCTAAAGGACGAGACTCAAGGACAGGTTTACGATGAAGAAAAGATTGGGGAAGATGAAGACCAGAGCAAACAGAAGAAAAGTGGGAATCCAGTACGGAAGCGACCTGCAACGGGTCCGCCACAAGAGTATCACAGAGGTGAAGGACCGGTGAAACATCGGGAACGAATTTACCCGCTATCTTCTGGATACGCTTCCAGATCTGGGCCAGAGGAGTTTCGGACGTAATTGTTGAGACATAAGATGCCCAACATTCACGTTTAGCCGTACGGATGGCCCTACGGGCTACCGCACTCGCTTTCCGAATGAAAAGAAAAGAATCGGTCGTCTGCCTACGGCGGTGCCTCTTCCAGGCTGCACGCTTACAGCGGACAGCTCGAGCACAGTCCGCATTCCACCAGGGAACGCACTTCCGTGGACCCCGAGAGGAAGAGCGAGGGATAGAGCGGAGGGCAGCGTTGAAGACGGTGTCATAAAAAAGGAGGAGAGCGCGAGAGAGAGGCAGAAGGGAGAGGTCAGAGAGAGTAGCACTGAGGAAAAATAGGGTCCAGTCCGCCTTAGCAAACTGCTACCTAGGGAAAGAGAGGGAAGGGCGAAAAGAGAAAAAGGAAACAAGGATGGGGAAATGATCACTTCTATGGAGGTCATCAAGAACCTGCCACGTGAAATGTAAGTAAAGAGAAGAGCAGAGAGAAAGATCAAGACAAGAAAGGGTGCGAGTCCGAAAGTCCAAATGAGTGGGCTCACCAGAATTCAGAAGAGACAGGGAAGAAGAGAGGAGAAACGGCTCAAGAAGGCGACCCCGGGTATTCGTCAGAACGTCACCCCAAAGAGAATGACGACAATTGAAGTCACCCAGCAGGAGCACAGGCTCCGGCAAGGAGTCTAGGAGGTGTTTCAAATCAGGAAGAGAAAGCAGGACACTCGGGGGGAGATAAATGGAACAAACAGTGTACCATTTCCCCATAAAGATACGAGCAGCAGAACAATGGAGAGGCGAAGGAAAAAGTAAAGGAACAAAGGGAACATCAGCACGAATCAAAAGAGCAGAAGAATTAGAAGCCCAGCAACAGCTGGGGGGGGATGACAGAAAGGAATAGCCAAGAAAACGACCAGGACGAGCACCAAGCATCGGCTCCAGGAGATAGACACAAAGGGGCGAAAACCGCGAAATCAGAAGTTGGAGTTGTCCATTGAAGAATGGACAACGACGAGAAGAGAAAGGAAGCGAAACCTTCTTACCCGCTGGGGAGGAGGAAGGAGAGGAGCCAGGCTTACGCTTCTGACTTAAAGAGACAGGTGTCCCAGCAACCACGTACTGGGCAACGGATTCTAGCGTCTCAACAGGAGAAGCTGAACGAGAGCACGCATGACGGCCGTTTGGAGAGCAATGGACATCAGCCCGCACTGACAGGCGGCGGGGAGAGTCAAGAGACGGAGGGGAAGGATGGGAAGGAGGAACAGAGGGAGACGAGGAAGAAGACACAGAGAGACACGACAGACCGGGTAGAAGGAAGGGGAACCCCAGACAGAGGACCAGGAGGAGGATCCTTCGGGAGAGAACCCAAAGGAACAGAGGAGGGGGCAGTGGGCGCATCAGGGTCCAAGGCCCGGAAACGGTTGTGAGTCTGAGGAACGCGGAAAGGACGAGGAGAGGAAGAGCGCAACACGCGAGCAAAAGAGATATTAGCATAAGGCGGGAGCCGGCGAACCTGGCGTCTCGCCTCAGGAAAAGATAAACACTCCCGGTGCTTCAAGTTGAGGACGGCTGCCTCAAGCTTGTAACGGACACACGCACGGGAGAAGGTAGGATAGGCCTCACTGCAGTTAAGGCAACGAGCCTGGGGAGAAGTGCACTCCGACTTAAAGTGACCTTCGCCACCTCACAAAGGACAGAGAGAGACAGTCACGGACCAGCGGAGGGCACCATGCCCAAACCTCCAGCCTTTGTTGCAGAGCCGAGGAGAAGGAATGTACTCCTGGACAGAGCACCTGGCACCAGCAAGAATGAAAGAGGGTGGAAGGGTCCTACCATCAAAGGTAATCTTCACAACCCGGAGGGGTTGACGGCGACTACCACGAGGGGGACGAGTAAACGTGTCCACCTGGAGAATAGAATGGCCCAGGGCAGCAAGGATATGTCGAATATCGTCGTGGCAGTTGCGCAGGTCCCGAACACCGGTCGCAACATGGGGCGGGAGCAAAATAGTGCCAACACTGGCATTCAACTGAGCGTTCTTCGAGACCCGAACAGGGGTCTCGCCAAGGCAGGATAAGGCAGCCAAGCGGGAAGCAGCATCCTGAGAAGGAGCAGCAACGACACGTGTACCGAGACGAGTGGGGTTGAAAGTAATCGAGGCATCCACGGAATCAACGAGATGTCGATGGAGGGAGAAATCGTCAGGAGGCGCAGAATCAAGAAGGAGGAAATCAAAATATTTGGCCCACGAAGCGGGACCAAACAAGGCTTGATAGGTAGCAGAACTGGAAGGAATCGAGCGAGGGCGGCCGTGACGAGGACGGCGGTGAGAACCCCCAGAGAGAGAGGGGTTAAAAGGCGCAGTATTTACAACTAGAGAAGGAGCCGCGCCAGGGGACGAGGTAGTCACCACTGAGGGCTTGGGGCTCGACCCAACCACAGAGGAGGGAGGGGAGCCAGGGGAAGGAGTCAGAGAGGCCAAAGGAGGAGCAAGGTCGGGCCCCATGCAGCGGAGGCTACAGAGCCCGGTCTTCCAACACGGACTGACTCGGGGGCTTGGTCACCCACCCCACGAGCCTGAGAAGGTAAACCAGAAACAGCCGAAACAGGGGTCATCATCATTACGAAAAGAAAAATTAATTCACGAATGTGCCCCACACCCACCATGGAGCCACAATTAGAGGCAGGACACGCAACAAGAAGCTATCGCCGATCTTGCCGGGGCCTCCTAGGGGTGCGTCGTGAGTATACGCCCCACAAACGCCACCTTAAGAAACCGACAGTCCGTCGAGATCGGGTTCAGTGACGAAAGGGGGATTGACAATAAAAGGTTCCCCTCGCTCGCGACGTCGGGTACTACAGTTCTACGGGTGCAAGAGTATGCCTCCTCAAGCACCCGGGCGCCAAAATAGAAGAAGACCAAGGGAATAATCAGAACAAGCAAAAGGTCGGCAGGAAACGGCAAGCAGATAGGAGAAGAGGGGGGAGAAAAACGAAACAGAAGGAAAAGGAAAAGGTGCCCAGCAGAATTGAAGAGGACGGCAGCAGGAGCACAAGGCTAGAAAATGACAGAGGACTGTCCCAAGGAGCATCACACTCCGGCACCCGCCCACTAAGCCCCCACACGGCGACAACGAGCTGAGCGGGGAGGGGGTGTATATCGGAAAGCGCAAACAGTATGGATGCCAAATGACACACGTGTCATGGGACACCCGGCCTCCAGGCGGTGCCTTCGGCTGAGACATCTTATTTGGCACCCTATAAACAAATTCCTTCACCCAGGACACCCAGACAGTGAACGAGCACCGTGGGATTGGAAGCACCGGGCATCCCGATAAGGGCCCAACACCGGACCCTCACAGGGCACGACCCCAGCAGTCGGGACTAGGCTTCCCCCAGACTCTGGCAACAGAGGAAGGGGAACTGCAGGGGAAGCAGGCGCGGCATCGACCCCGCCACAGGGCACAGGAGCTGAGGCCACCCCGGCGCACATCTTTCCGCAACACCACGACGAGGTTGCGATCATCAGGGGCAACCCCCCATTGCGGGAATCCAACAGCAGGAGATGCAGGAGGGCGGGGGGGGCACAGGTAGCACCTTCGGAGCCCCTCACAGTACCAACATCCACGGCGGGCACCATACTCCCCCACCAACTCCCAAGGCACACTACGAAGAGGGAGACACTCCGAGCCCGCCGCGAACGCTTAGAGACAGGCTGCACCACACCACTCCCAGTAGGTCCCTCAGCAGGCACAGCCACCATCTTCACACCCACACAGGCCACACCCGTACCGTCAGAAGAGTCCACGCAGGTCACATCGCCTGCACTTTCCACATCATCCAGGGAAACGGGCTCAGAATACAGACACGCACACTTCTGCAAAGGGATGGAAAGAGCAGAACTACAGTCGCCAACACACACAGGCACGGCAGGCACCTCCGCCTGCCGAAGCCCCCTCCCCTCCAAAACAGCAGAACCCGCGTCCCCGGGAGCCGGTACCACATCCACAGGCGGGGGTGGGACATGAACCTCCACTGGGACATCGCACACCACACGCAGCACAGGCGACGGCCCGACACCCATACACACCGGTTAAACAACCCCAGGGACCACAGCAGTTACCAGACGTGTTGCACAAGCCGTAGAAGCCGCCTCAACAGGCAGAGCAGCAGACAGGCAATCAGGCACCTCAAGCACAGCATCCACCCCGTCCTCAGAACCGTCCGAACGCAACAGGGGCGGAAAATCTTCCGCACGAAAAACATGCACCCGATGACCACTCATGACCAAAAACATGACCACTCCGATGACAGGTGCGCGGTTGACCCCGATACAGGCAGCGGAGCGTGTAGCCCAACACGGACATCGACGACGGGACACTACACTTCGGCGACATCGTCAGGGTGCGGGAGCCGTCAAGCCTACCAACACAGTGCCCGGCAAGGACCTTATCCCAACGAATACTTAACACTGTCCCAAATCGTTCAAAATAGGAGGTTAAAAAGTCGTCCTGAAATTCGAAGGGGGCACCATGCACTGCCACAGACGTCAAGGTGACACTAAGATTCATCACCTTAACAGAACTAGCAGTATCAGGGAGAGGGTAAATACACCCCTCACACCGTTCGAGAAACGCCTGAAAGGCAGCCTGGAGGTGGAACGTGACCACAACACGGTTGCCCTGAAGCAGCTGGACGCCCACCAGGTCCAACAGCTGCACATGTAGCACGTCCACCAGGGCGACACCAACCAATGGATGGTCCACCGGCACCGTAAATGCCAGATCAGCCGACAATGTCCTCGTCACTGGAGGGCGAGAAGTCCCAAAGACTAAGTCAAACATTACCCTGTCAGTGGTAAACCACCACCAGCAGGGCAAACCAGCAATCACCCAACGTAAACACTAGCCAGGAGCGGAGAGACCTCAGGAACGTCCGACCTGGCCGGTGGTCACCACGCATCTCCCAAGCACCTCTCCTCCACCCCACACTCAGAAACCACTCCACCCCCAACCTCACACCCAGACTATACTACCAAACTCTCAACCCAGCACCTCACTGCAGTCCACACCCGTCATCACACCTACCTGCCAACACCAACAACTAACGCCACTCCCCATAAACAGTCCGAAGGCGGACGAGATGATGGCCCTTGCCAAAGCCTGTGAGATGTCGGCAATCCACATGTCCAGTGGGAACATCTCTACATTCGCAACACTCCTACACCAATTACTAATAGCCAAATACCTGCCAGCCGTTGAAATACACCTTGAGCTCCCAATTGAAGTACCAGACGTCCGTCTTCCCAACAGGTTATGCCAATATCACTGGGACACACCAAGATCTACCCACCCAGCCCCTCACAGAAGACATAAACGAGGTATCTTCCTCCCCCTCCCCTCCCTCTCCCTCTGGGAAATTTACTGGTGAATAATTGATTTATCTTAATTTAATGTGGACTTTATTGTAATTTAATTTATTACTTCGGATTGAACTGTGTGTTTAATTTGTCACCAGTTAAATAACTTTTTCAGAAATTGGGGGGTTAATAATTATTAAAATGGGTTATACCATAATTAACATTATTATTAATTTCAATTTCATTAATTATTAATTTCAACATTATTAATTTCACTAAACCATAATCAATCGGTTTGTGTATATTGTTAGTATGAATGTATGTATGAACCTTATTTGACTGATTTCTGTAAAAAGACAGTTATCATGGAACCGGTGTAGGACACGTGAGTAGGCCAGCCAACTTTGTGGTCTCGTGGTCATGCAACCTGTCCTCTTACAAATAACTTCTGAATTTGGCCGTTTGACCGTATGGCCGAAAATGGATGCAATTTGAAAATTAACAAAAAATTCAAAATGTTGGATTTTTTTCCAAAACGTTAAGTTAAGGGTCCTAGGAGAATTTCCTGCCCTCCTAACCTACCAAACTTTCAAAACGTCATGAAAAACGTTAATTGAAATTTAACTTCCCGAGTAATCCAGACGACTCAAACTGAAAACGGGACAGTACATTTTCGTGAGTCGATTTAATTTCAAATTTCGTCCATTTTTGGCCATAGCGCGCATACGAGCGAAAAGCAATGTTATTTTTAATTAGACGGGATGGTCTGTTGGTGTGGTGTCTGTTGGTGAGGTGTGTCTGGTTTGGTGTGTTCAGATCAATCCGTTGGGGGTGTGGGGGGAGGTGGGGAAATAGGGACCACATTTGTCCACCCTGTGACGGGTAGGGACCTCATTTGTCTTCTGTGTGTGGGCTGGGTGGGCAGATCTTGGTGTGTCGAGTTATATTTGGCATAACCTGGGGAGAGATGGAGCTCGATGATGAAACTGAGGGGCGAGGCTCAAGGCTTCCACTACTGTGGAGTTGCTGCTTCCTCTGTGTTTTTGGACGGTTGCTGCTTCCAATGCTAGACACGAGCCTCGGCTCTGCTACCTCCCTCAAGGCTAGACTGGAGACTCGCTCCTGCTTCACTGCTAGACTACTCCTGCCAATACTGGTAACGGACCTTGGAACCAGACACAATATTGTCATGAATACCGAGAGAGGCAACTGAAGCATTCTGCAACCCACTTGACATAATATTTAATATCTCTTTAAATGAATTTCTAATGTGGCACCAGTCTACAAGAAAGGGGGAAGACAAACCGTTAAACACAGACCCGCATTACTGACAAGTATTCCCTACAAGTTAGAGAAACTGATCCGTAGTGGGCTAGTGGAACGTTTTGAACAAATCAATTTTGTTTCGAGGCGGCAACACGATTTTAATAAAGGAAAAAATCCTACTTGATAAACATGATGGAATGCTATAAGAAGATGACAGAAATCAAACAAGACAGAAAGATGGGCAGAGTGCGTATTCGTCGTCTGCAAGGAAACATTTCATACGATCCTGCATGAAAGACTCGTACTCAAATTAGAGGAGCAGGCTGGTGTAACAGGAAAAGTCTTAGTGGGGTCAGAGAATATATAACTAAAGAAGGAAGTAAAAGGGCAGACATATCAGAGTGGAGAGAGAGGTTACAAGTACCACAAGGGTCGCTTCTAGGACCCAAACTGTTTAAAATTTATGTCAATCACCTGACAGACGAAATATTTTCCTCTATCAATATTTACAAATGATGCAAAGTTAACGAGAAGTCAGGACAGTGATAGATTGTGAGGCATTCAATCAAATTTGGACATAATTCAGAAATGTTCCAAAAAAATGCCTGTTAGTTTAACCCAGCCAAATGCAAAGTTATGAGGAAGGGTACAGGCGCACTAAGACCAGTACAGCCATATAGAATAAATGGAAAACAGATTATTTTATCGAAAGGAAAAAATTCTGGGAGTGAACATAACCCCATTTGTGATGCCAGAAGCCCACATTAGCAGAATAACAGCTGCATATAATGGTATACTGGCTAACATCCGTGTATCATTCAGAAAATTGGACAAGGGGGGGAGGGGCTTTTCGCTCCCTATTTACAGCGAAGTTGAGACCCACACTTGAATATGGATCCCGAGCATGGAACCCTTGCCTATAAATGGACAAGAAGAAACAAGAAAAGGTCCAAAGATATGCAACGAGATTCGTTCCTGAGCTGAAGGATTTAAGCTATAAGGAAAGACAGAGAACTGGACCGTACCACACTGTAGGAAAGGGGAGAGAAGGGGGGGGGGAATATGATAATGTATAAAATTCTAAGGGAAATTGCCAAGGCAGACAAAATAATATTGTTCAAAGCAAAGAACAGCAGAACGAGGAGTCATAGAAGGAAATTAGAGATCCAAATGAGTCAGAAACGTCAGAAAGAACTTTTTCAGTGTCAGAGCTGTCAATAAATGGAACTGTTTAAACGTTGAAGTCGTTGAAGCTAATTAGATAAAAAAAATGTATATGTAAATATGATATAAGCGTGAGAAAGTAGACATTGCAATAATGTAAGAATGTTTAGAAGACTGGGTTAGGAGCCTAGCTTGACACTGCAGGCACATCTAGGTGAGTACATCTAGGCAAGTTTATACAAACACATACATGCATGCACACGTCCTTGCAACAGTGTATAGCACTCAAGGGTCGTTGTCCTAAGGACCCGGGTTTGATTCCCGGTCGAGACAGGAAATGGGCAGATTTCCTTCCGCCTGATGTAGCTTTTCATCCAGCAGTAAATAGGTGCCTGGGAGCTATACAGCTGTTGCAGGCTGCTTCCTGGTGATGTGTGTGTGAGAGAGGAAAAAACACATGTAGTTGACATGAAAGAGGAAAAATAGGGCTGGAATCAGTAAATTACGCAACCAGGGATTCGAAAGGTGGAGTCCAAGAGCTAAGAGTTCGACCCTACATGTTTGTTTTAGTATTAGGTAAGCGGAGGGAAATGTCCATGTAGCACGGGCTATAGTGAGCTTCACTATGGCCCGACCCTACAGGCACACAGTAAATACACTCACACCGGACGCTGAACACCGTAACCGGTTGTTGTACCTGGTCTAGACCCCCAACATAACAGTTACAGAAGGCGTTATGGAGCTTCCAAGTTACTAGGTGGGTGTGGTAGTGGGTTTAATATCCAGTAATGAAGTATGTGCTTTTAAATATTGCTCATACTTCACTTTAAAAGAAATAAACTATATTAATATTGTTGACTTTACTTGTGAATTATTTGTATGTGAGGCGGCCTCATGTCAGGTGAGGTGAATGACGTCACAGGTATTTGACCCATCAGGCCAAGCTAGTCAAGAGGCGCGGCGGGCAGTGTGGCGCGGGCCGGCGTGGGGAGAGGTGCTGCTCAGCGCCCGCCTCATTGGTTTTACTAAATTAGTCATCTGGACAGTCCTGTGCATGAGGTTACCTGCGCCAGGTTTACAGGCAAGTTACTCTAGATGATTAGTTATGTCAACTTTATAGTGAAATTGACCGTTCGACCAAACGCAGTTGGAAATTTTTTTAAACAATTATTATTATAGTTAAATTCTGGGAGTTATAAGATGTTGTGAACTATCAGATTTCATTCCTTGAAATACGGACCAAAGACTTTTAATCTAACAAGCGTCACCCCCCCCCCCCGGCCATACTCCCGGCCCATCCTATGTGAATGAAACTAGCCATCCTGAGTCAGTGTCGTCCACGCTGCAGCCAACCCCCGAGACGCCTTAATTAACATTAACATTCTGTGTAACCAAGTACTATATTTTGTCGAATATAAGTAAATATTAATGAATATATTAATTGTGTATAGGTCTAGGATCGTTGAATGAAATTATAGCGCACAAGTATATTCCGAACCTCGTCACCCTCGCCTAATAATATATATAATAGGTCATATATCAAAAACGATTTTAAATTGTGTGTTAAAATGTATGAACTGTTGTGGGTCAGTGCACGAACGAGTATATACCGAGGAATCGTTAAATGCGAGGTGTTCTTCACGTTCATGTTTGGCTGCCGGGTTAACGACCACTTGGCCGTTGATGAGTAAAGTCTGAGGTTGGGTTCTGCCATTGTAGTAAGTCAGCTTTTTAGATCGACCAAAGCATGACCTGATCGATTGTCTTGCGGGATGTTTCTCAAACTTTACATGAAGATGTTTAATTCAGTATTTTGATGTATTTAATGTGTAATTTCAGGTATGTACGAGCGGGCATTAGTAATACGGCACTGCAGGTATGGTCAACCAGACCCATGAAATTGGTCTCGTACAACGGCACTGCAGGTATGGAGGGATTAAATCTACTTTGTAAAGTAGTAAGTAAAGTAAATTCAGGAAAGTATATACATAGTTGATTAGCAAACAATGTTGGATTTATAGATAGTGCATACAATACCTAAAGCCACTAGTACGCATAGCGTTTCGGGCGAACGCCATGCCCGAAACGCGCTACGGGCGAACGCCATGCCCGAAACGCGCTACTGGCGAACGCCATGCCGGAAACGCGCTACTGGCGAACGCCGTGCCCGAAACGCGCTACGGGCGAACGCCGTGCCCGAAACGCGCTACGGGCGAACGCCGTGCCCGAAACGCGCTACGCGCGAACGCCGTGCCCGAAAAGCGCTACGGGCGAACGCCGTGCCCGAAACGCGCTACGGGCGAACGCCGTGCCCGAAACGCGCTACGGGCGAACGCCGTGCCCGAAACGCGCTACGGGCGAACGCCGTGCCCGAAACGCGCTACGGGCGAACGCCGTGCCCGAAACGCGCTACGGGCGAACGCCGTGCCCGAAACGCGCTACGGGCGAACGCCGTGCCCGAAACGCGCTACGGGCGAACGCCGTGCCCGAAACGCGCTACGGGCGAACGCCGTGCCCGAAACGCGCTACGGGCGAACGCCGTGCCCGAAACGCGCTACGGGCGAACGCCGTGCCCGAAACGCGCTACGGGCGAACGCCGTGCCCGAAACGCGCTACGGGCGAACGCCTTGCCCGAAACGCGCTACGGGCGAACGCCATGCCCGAAACGCGCTACGGGCGAACGCCATGCCCGAAACGCGCTACGGGCGAACGCCATGCCCGAAACGCGCTACGGGCGAACGCCATGCCCGAAACGCGCTACGGGCGAACGCCATGCCCGAAACGCGCTACGGGCGAACGCCATGCCCGAAACGCGCTACGGGCGAACGCCATGCCCGAAACGCGCTACGGGCGAACGCCATGCCCGAAACGCGCTACGGGCGAACGCCATGCCCGAAACGCGCTACGGGCGAACGCCATGCCCGAAACGCGCTACGGGCGAACGCCATGCCCGAAACGCGCTACGGGCGAACGCCATGCCCGAAACGCGCTACGGGCGAACGCCATGCCCGAAACGCGCTACGGGCGAACGCCATGCCCGAAACGCGCTACGGGCGAACGCCATGCCCGAAACGCGCTACGGGCGAACGCCATGCCCGAAACGCGCTACGGGCGAACGCCATGCCCGAAACGCGCTACGGGCGAACGCCATGCCCGAAACGCGCTACGGGCGAACGCCATGCCCGAAACGCGCTACGGGCGAACGCCATGCCCGAAACGCGCTACGGGCGAACGCCATGCCCGAAACGCGCTACGGGCGAACGCCATGCCCGAAACGCGCTACGGGCGAACGCCATGCCCGAAACGCGCTACGGGCGAACGCCATGCCCGAAACGCGCTACGGGCGAACGCCATGCCCGAAACGCGCTACGGGCGAACGCCATGCCCGAAACGCGCTACGGGCGAACGCCATGCCCGAAACGCGCTACGGGCGAACGCCATGCCCGAAACGCGCTACGGGCGAACGCCATGCCCGAAACGCGCTACGGGCGAACGCCATGCCCGAAACGCGCTACGGGCGAACGCCATGCCCGAAACGCGCTACGGGCGAACGCCATGCCCGAAACGCGCTACGGGCGAACGCCATGCCCGAAACGCGCTACGGGCGAACGCCATGCCCGAAACGCGCTACGGGCGAACGCCATGCCCGAAACGCGCTACGGGCGAACGCCATGCCCGAAACGCGCTACGGGCGAACGCCATGCCCGAAACGCGCTACGGGCGAACGCCATGCCCGAAACGCGCTACGGGCGAACGCCATGCCCGAAACGCGCTACGGGCGAACGCCATGCCCGAAACGCGCTACGGGCGAACGCCATGCCCGAAACGCGCTACGGGCGAACGCCATGCCCGAAACGCGCTACGGGCGAACGCCATGCCCGAAACGCGCTACGGGCGAACGCCATGCCCGAAACGCGCTACGGGCGAACGCCATGCCCGAAACGCGCTACGGGCGAACGCCATGCCCGAAACGCGCTACGGGCGAACGCCATGCCCGAAACGCGCTACGGGCGAACGCCATGCCCGAAACGCGCTACGGGCGAACGCCATGCCCGAAACGCGCTACGGGCGAACGCCATGCCCGAAACGCGCTACGGGCGAACGCCATGCCCGAAACGCGCTACGGGCGAACGCCATGCCCGAAACGCGCTACGGGCGAACGCCATGCCCGAAACGCGCTACGGGCGAACGCCATGCCCGAAACGCGCTACGGGCGAACGCCATGCCCGAAACGCGCTACGGGCGAACGCCATGCCCGAAACGCGCTACGGGCGAACGCCATGCCCGAAACGCGCTACGGGCGAACGCCATGCCCGAAACGCGCTACGGGCGAACGCCATGCCCGAAACGCGCTACGGGCGAACGCCATGCCCGAAACGCGCTACGGGCGAACGCCATGCCCGAAACGCGCTACGGGCGAACGCCATGCCCGAAACGCGCTACGGGCGAACGCCATGCCCGAAACGCGCTACGGGCGAACGCCATGCCCGAAACGCGCTACGGGCGAACGCCATGCCCGAAACGCGCTACGGGGCGAACGCCATGCCCGAAACGCGCTACGGGCGAACGCCATGCCCGAAACGCGCTACGGGCGAACGCCATGCCCGAAACGCGCTACGGGCGAACGCCATGCCCGAAACGCGCTACGGGCGAACGCCATGCCCGAAACGCGCTACGGGGCGAACGCCATGCCCGAAACGCGCTACGGGCGAACGCCATGCCCGAAACGCGCTACGGGCGAACGCCATGCCCGAAACGCGCTACGGGCGAACGCCATGCCCGAAACGCGCTACGGGCGAACGCCATGCCCGAAACGCGCTACGGGCGAACGCCATGCCCGAAACGCGCTACGGGCGAACGCCATGCCCGAAACGCGCTACGGGCGAACGCCATGCCCGAAACGCGCTACGGGCGAACGCCATGCCCGAAAACGCGCTACGGGCGAACGCCATGCCCGAAACGCGCTACGGGCGAACGCCATGCCCGAAACGCGCTACGGGCGAACGCCATGCCCGAAACGCGCTACGGGCGAACGCCATGCCCGAAACGCGCTACGGGCGAACGCCATGCCCGAAACGCGCTACGGGCGAACGCCATGCCCGAAACGCGCTACGGGCGAACGCCATGCCCGAAACGCGCTACGGGCGAACGCCATGCCCGAAACGCGCTACGGGCGAACGCCATGCCCGAAACGCGCTACGGGCGAACGCCATGCCCGAAACGCGCTACGGGCGAACGCCATGCCCGAAACGCGCTACGGGCGAACGCCATGCCCGAAAACGCGCTACGGGCGAACGCCATGCCCGAAACGCGCTACGGGCGAACGCCATGCCCGAAACGCGCTACGGGCGAACGCCATGCCCGAAACGCGCTACGGGCGAACGCATGCCCGAAACGCGCTACGGGCGAACGCCATGCCGAAACGCGCTACGGGCGAACGCCATGCCCGAAACGCGCTACGGGCGAACGCCATGCCCGAAACGCGCTACGGGCGAACGCCATGCCCGAAACGCGCTACGGGCGAACGCCATGCCCGAAACGCGCTACGGGCGAACGCCATGCCCGAAACGCGCTACGGGCGAACGCCATGCCCGAAACGCGCTACGGGCGAACGCCATGCCCGAAACGCGCTACGGGCGAACGCCATGCCCGAAACGCGCTACGGGCGAACGCCATGCCCGAAACGCGCTACGGGCGAACGCCATGCCCGAAACGCGCTACGGGCGAACGCCATGCCCGAAACGCGCTACGGGGCGAACGCCATGCCCGAAACGCGCTACGGGCGAACGCCATGCCCGAAACGCGCTACGGGCGAACGCCATGCCCGAAACGCGCTACGGGCGAACGCCATGCCCGAAACGCGCTACGGGCGAACGCCATGCCCGAAACGCGCTACGGGCGAACGCCATGCCCGAAACGCGCTACGGGCGAACGCCATGCCCGAAACGCGCTACGGGCGAACGCCATGCCCGAAACGCGCTACGGGCGAACGCCATGCCCGAAACGCGCTACGGGCGAACGCCATGCCCGAAACGCGCTACGGGCGAACGCCATGCCCGAAACGCGCTACGGGCGAACGCCATGCCCGAAACGCGCTACGGGCGAACGCCATGCCCGAAACGCGCTACGGGCGAACGCCATGCCCGAAACGCGCTACGGGCGAACGCCATGCCCGAAACGCGCTACGGGCGAACGCCATGCCCGAAACGCGCTACGGGCGAACGCCATGCCCGAAACGCGCTACGGGCGAACGCCATGCCCGAAACGCGCTACGGGCGAACGCCATGCCCGAAACGCGCTACGGGCGAACGCCATGCCCGAAACGCGCTACGGGCGAACGCCATGCCCGAAACGCGCTACGGGCGAACGCCATGCCCGAAACGCGCTACGGGCGAACGCCATGCCCGAAACGCGCTACGGGCGAACGCCATGCCCGAAACGCGCTACGGGCGAACGCCATGCCCGAAACGCGCTACGGGCGAACGCCATGCCCGAAACGCGCTACGGGCGAACGCCATGCCCGAAACGCGCTACGGGCGAACGCCATGCCCGAAACGCGCTACGGGCGAACGCCATGCCCGAAACGCGCTACGGGCGAACGCCATGCCCGAAACGCGCTACGGGCGAACGCCATGCCCGAAACGCGCTACGGGCGAACGCCATGCCCGAAACGCGCTACGGGCGAACGCCATGCCCGAAACGCGCTACGGGCGAACGCCATGCCCGAAACGCGCTACGGGCGAACGCCATGCCCGAAACGCGCTACGGGCGAACGCCATGCCCGAAACGCGCTACGGGCGAACGCCATGCCCGAAACGCGCTACGGGCGAACGCCATGCCCGAAACGCGCTACGGGCGAACGCCATGCCCGAAACGCGCTACGGGCGAACGCCATGCCCGAAACGCGCTACGGGCGAACGCCATGCCCGAAACGCGCTACGGGCGAACGCCATGCCCGAAACGCGCTACGGGCGAACGCCATGCCCGAAACGCGCTACGGGCGAACGCCATGCCCGAAACGCGCTACGGGCGAACGCCATGCCCGAAACGCGCTACGGGCGAACGCCATGCCCGAAACGCGCTACGGGCGAACGCCATGCCCGAAACGCGCTACGGGCGAACGCCATGCCCGAAACGCGCTACGGGCGAACGCCATGCCCGAAACGCGCTACGGGCGAACGCCATGCCCGAAACGCGCTACGGGCGAACGCCATGCCCGAAACGCGCTACGGGCGAACGCCATGCCCGAAACGCGCTACGGGCGAACGCCATGCCCGAAACGCGCTACGGGCGAACGCCATGCCCGAAACGCGCTACGGGCGAACGCCATGCCCGAAACGCGCTACGGGCGAACGCCATGCCCGAAACGCGCTACGGGCGAACGCCATGCCCGAAACGCGCTACGGGCGAACGCCATGCCCGAAACGCGCTACGGGCGAACGCCATGCCCGAAACGCGCTACGGGCGAACGCCATGCCCGAAACGCGCTACGGGCGAACGCCATGCCCGAAACGCGCTACGGGCGAACGCCATGCCCGAAACGCGCTACGGGCGAACGCCATGCCCGAAACGCGCTACGGGCGAACGCCATGCCCGAAACGCGCTACGGGCGAACGCCATGCCCGAAACGCGCTACGGGCGAACGCCATGCCCGAAACGCGCTACGGGCGAACGCCATGCCCGAAACGCGCTACGGGCGAACGCCATGCCCGAAACGCGCTACGGGCGAACGCCATGCCCGAAACGCGCGGGCGAACGCCATGCCCGAAACGCGCTAGGGGCGAACGCCATGCCCGAAACGCGCTAGGGGCGAACGCCATGCCCGAAACGCGCTAGGGGCGAACGCCATGCCCGAAACGCGCTAGGGGCGAACGCCATGCCCGAAACGCGCTACGGGCGAACGCCATGCCCGAAACGCGCTAGGGGCGAACGCCATGCCCGAAACGCGCTACGGGCGAACGCCATGCCCGAAACGCGCTACGGGCGAACGCCAGCCCGAAACGCGCTACGGGCGAACGCCATGCCCGAAACGCGCTACGGGCGAACGCCATGCCCGAAACGCGCTACGGGCGAACGCCATGCCCGAAACGCGCTACGGGCGAACGCCATGCCCGAAACGCGCTACGGGCGAACGCCATGCCCGAAACGCGCTACGGGCGAACGCCATGCCCGAAACGCGCTACGGGCGAACGCCATGCCCGAAACGCGCTACGGGCGAACGCCATGCCCGAAACGCGCTACGGGCGAACGCCATGCCCGAAACGCGCTACGGGCGAACGCCATGCCCGAAACGCGCTACGGGCGAACGCCATGCCCGAAACGCGCTACGGGCGAACGCCATGCCCGAAACGCGCTACGGGCGAACGCCATGCCCGAAACGCGCTACGGGCGAACGCCATGCCCGAAACGCGCTACGGGCGAACGCCATGCCCGAAACGCGCTACGGGCGAACGCCATGCCCGAAACGCGCTACGGGCGAACGCCATGCCCGAAACGCGCTACGGGCGAACGCCATGCCCGAAACGCGCTACGGGCGAACGCCATGCCCGAAACGCGCTACGGGCGAACGCCATGCCCGAAACGCGCTACGGGCGAACGCCATGCCCGAAACGCGCTACGGGCGAACGCCATGCCCGAAACGCGCTACGGGCGAACGCCATGCCCGAAACGCGCTACGGGCGAACGCCATGCCCGAAACGCGCTACGGGCGAACGCCATGCCCGAAACGCGCTACGGGCGAACGCCATGCCCGAAACGCGCTACGGGCGAACGCCATGCCCGAAACGCGCTACGGGCGAACGCCATGCCCGAAACGCGCTACGGGCGAACGCCATGCCCGAAACGCGCTACGGGCGAACGCCATGCCCGAAACGCGCTACGGGCGAACGCCATGCCCGAAACGCGCTACGGGCGAACGCCATGCCCGAAACGCGCTACGGGCGAACGCCATGCCCGAAACGCGCTACGGGCGAACGCCATGCCCGAAACGCGCTAGGGGCGAACGCCATGCCCGAAACGCGCTAGGGGCGAACGCCATGCCCGAAACGCGCTAGGGGCGAACGCCATGCCCGAAACGCGCTAGGGGCGAACGCCATGCCCGAAACGCGCTAGGGGCGAACGCCATGCCCGAAACGCGCTAGGGGCGAACGCCATGCCCGAAACGCGCTACGGGCGAACGCCATGCCCGAAACGCGCTACGGGCGAACGCCATGCCCGAAACGCGCTACGGGCGAACGCCATGCCCGAAACGCGCTACGGGCGAACGCCATGCCCGAAACGCGCTACGGGCGAACGCCATGCCCGAAACGCGCTACGGGCGAACGCCATGCCCGAAACGCGCTACGGGCGAACGCCATGCCCGAAACGCGCTACCGGCAGAGGTTTGAAAAACTTCTCGCGAATCACAGTTGGTCATTATGTAGTAGATTCATATTCCCGCTTCAGTACAATAGGTGAAGGGAACACGTCTTAATAATTTTAGTTACACACTATACCTTGAAGCGGTTATCTGGTTATCTTCTAATCGGTGTATTCTAAAGCATGTTAACCACTTCAGAGTGGAGAAAAATCTTCGGGCCAATAATTTGAACATTTAGTTGTGGTGTATCATATGGTTAATGCTACGCTAACAATTTTGATTACATTTCTCTCTCTCTCTCTCTCTCTCTCCTTGTTAGTCTGTCTTCTATCCCAACAGTCCAATCAAATATATATAAATAAAAATACCCAAGGTGATGCTTCAGCTTTGGTTAGGAAATTCTGGCAAGAGGAAAGTTTTAGCGTGAGGGGAAAGTACCGGGGCTAAATCTATCAAGCTGAATATACCGTCGTACAGATTTGGGAGGCTGAGCACTTGCAGCTACGTGACCATCATCCACATCTTGAACAAGGTATTGGTAGCCTCTGAACGCTGTGGCATTTCTGCAAATCGACAAATATTGAGGTCAAGCGGCAGGCCTGACCTCAATATTTGTAGTGTTAGAGGTGAACGTTTCTGGGTCTCCGGAACGGGGTAACGTGGTGTTCCTGGTTTGTTGTTAGTGCTAAGTGCCCCACATTATTGGGGGAGAAATGGTTATATAATAACTGGTGGATCTCCTATGAATACTCAAGTGGCATATGGTTTATGCTGGGAAAGGAGCCGTTACTAATGTCACTGGGAATATTCCTTTTTTTCCAAGCTAACAAAGAAGGCTCCAAAGGAAGCAAGTTCTAGCCCGGGTGTTCGCCGATGGTTTCCTTCATCCCAGACTACAGCTTGATAACTTCTTTTTGGATGCTTCCTGAATCTGTAGGAATATATAACTTGGGTAGAACCATTCTATATAGATTGTATGTTCCGGTACAAGATGGTGTCGCTGGAGAGGAGCCAGTGTCTTGGCTGCTGCTTGTATGGAAGATGCGGTGCAGCCTCTTGCTTTAAGGGCTCTCCCAGAGTTCCTACAAGGCTTTCCCCAGATTATTCTAATCACTAAATATTCCTTTGACTCAGCTTCTCAGGAAGAAATATTATGTATTAGAACTATGTTGGCTGATAGTTGGGATTAACAAGCATTTATTTTATTGACGAGAACGGTCTAGGCGATAAATGTACTATTCTTGAACTGTGATTCACTGACATCTGCTTCTCGAATAGCTAGTCTGTAAATGTTTCACTAGTGTACTACAAACACAAATAATCGCAAAAAAGAATCTAATCACATAATGTACGCCTAATATACATTGAATTATATGGTATAATAAATTATGTATGGGAACAAACATAATTTTACTACGGTGTTAAAATTGGTCATGGGACGGCCGCTGCTCTAACAAGCTTGGCCTGAGGACTGAGTTGAGTAGTGTGGCTGGTGTTCACTATAGTGTGTGGAGGCCTTCAAATGTTGCATGAATAAATATTTCTGCCATAGCAACCCTAACTCTTGCTCCGATCATCGTCCCATTAATCAGGCAGTAGGAATTATTGTCCAACATGAAGAGGGTGACCTCAGTTACGTATACGAGGCACTGTTCCTAATGCATTTTTTGGTACTGGAGACTCAACCTCTGTTTTCCTGTAATTTTATCCTTAATTTAATACAAAATTGTGCCAGTGCTCTGGCAGCCTCCCTGGTGTGCTTGGGTTTAGGTCCGACACCCCCTCCCCGCTCAGCTCGTTGTTGCCGTGTGGGGGCTTAGTGGGCAGCTGCCGGAGTGTGAGGCTCCTTGGGACAGTCCTCTGTCCTTTTCTAGCCTTGTGCTCCTGCTGCCGTCCTCTCCAATTCTGCTGGGCACCTTTTCCTTTTCCTTCTGTTTCGTTTTTCTCCCCCATCTTCTCCTATCTGCTTGCCGTTTCCTGCCGACCTTTTGCTTGTTCTGGTTCTTCCCTTGGACTACTTCTATTTTGATGCCCGGGTGCTTGAGGAGGCATACTCTTGCACCCGTAGAACTGTAGTACCCGACGTCGAGAGCGAGGGGAACCTTTTATTGTCAATCCCCCTTTCGTCACTGAACCCGATCTCGACGGACTGTCGGTTTCTTAAGGTGGCGTTTGTGGGGCGTATACTCACGATGCACCCCTAGGAGGCCCCGGCAAGATCGGCGATAGCTTCTTGTTGGGTGTCCTGCCTCTAATTGTGGCACCATGGTGGGTGTGGGGGCACATTCGTGAATGAATTTTTCTTTTCGTAATGATGATGACCCCTGTTTTGGCTGTTTCTGGTTTACTTTCTCAGGCTCGTGGGGTGGGCGACCAAGCCCCCGAGTCAGTCCGTGTTGGAAGACCAGGCTCTGTAGCCTCCGCTGCATTGGGCCCCGACCTTGCTCCTCCTTTGGCCTCTCTGACTCCTTCCCCTGGCTCCCCTCCCTCCTCTGTGGTTGGGTCGAGTCCCAAGCCCCCAGTGGTGACTACCTCGTCCCCTGGCGCGGCTCCTTCTCTAGTTGTAACTACTGCGCCTTTTAACCCCTCTCTCTCTCTGGGGGTTCTTACCGCCGTCCTCGTCACGGCCGCCGTCCTCGTCATGGCCGCCCTCGCTCGATTCCTTCCAGTTCTGCTACCTATCAAGCCTTGTTTGGTCCCGCTTCGTGGGCCAAATATTTTGATCTCCTCCCTCTTGATTCTGCGCCTCCTGACGATTTCTCCCTCCATCGACATCTCGTTGATTCCGTGGATGCCTCCATTACTTTCAACCCCACTCGTCTCGGTACACGTGTCGTTGCTGCTCCTTCTCAGGATGCTGCTTCCCGGTTGGTTGCCTTATCCTGCCTTGGCGAGACCCTTGTTCGGGTCTCGAAGAACGCTCAGTTGAATGCCAGTGTTGGCACTATTCTGCTCCCGCCCCATGTTGCGACCGGTGTTCGGGACCTGCGCGACTGCCACGACGATATTCGACATATCCTTACTGCCCAGGGCCATTCTCTTCTCCAGGTGGATACGTTTACTCGTCTCCCTCGTGGTAGTCGCCATCAACCCCTCCGGGTTGTGAAGATTACCTTTGATGGTAGGACCCTTCCACCCTCTGTCATTCTTGCTGCTGCCAGGTGCTCTGTCCAGGAGTACATTCCTTCTCCTCGGCTCTGCAACAAGTGCTGGAGGTTTGGGCATGGTGCCCTCCGCTGGTCCGTGACTGTCTCTCTCTGTCCTTTGTGAGGTGGCAAAGGTCACTCTAAGTCGGAGTGCACTTCTCCCCAGGCTCGTTGCCTCAACTGCAGTGAGGCCTATCCTACCTTCTCCCGTGCGTGTGTCCGTTACAAGCTTGAGGCAGCCGTCCTCAACTTGAAGCACCGGGAGTGTTTATCTTTTCCTGAGGCGAGACGCCAGGTTCGCCGGCTCCCGCCTTATGCTAATATCTCTTTTGCTCGCGTGTTGCGCTCTTCCTCTCCTCGTCCTTTCCGCGTTCCTCAGACTCACAACCGTTTCCGGGCCTTGGACCCTGATGCGCCCACTGCCCCCTCCTCTGTTCCTTTGGGTTCTCTCCCGAAGGATCCTCCTCCTGGTCCTCTGTCTGGGGTTCCCCTTCCTTCTACCCGGTCTGTCGTGTCTCTCTGTGTCTTCTTCCTCGTCTCCCTCTGTTCCTCCTTCCCATCCTTCCCCTCCGTCTCTTGACTCTCCCCGCCGCCTGTCAGTGCGGGCTGATGTCCATTGCTCTCCAAACGGCCGTCATGCGTGCTCTCGTTCAGCTTCTCCTGTTGAGACGCTAGAATCCGTTGCCCAGTACGTGGTTGCTGGGACACCTGTCTCTTTAAGTCAGAAGCGTAAACCTGGCTCCTCTCCTTCCTCCTCCCCAGCGGGTAAGAAGGTTTCGCTTTCTTCCTCGGCCCCTACTTCTGCCTGTCTCTCAACTTCCCCTCCCATTTCGGTGGTTGTGCCCCCTGTTCCTGCTATGGAGGTTTCTTTAGCCCCCGCTTCCCTCTCAGTTGCTGCCCTTGCTGAGGTACGCTCCCCCTCTTTCTACCCCTCCTCTTCCTGCTGCTGTCCTTGACTGCTCCTCTCCGTTGTCTCCTCCTCTTCCTCCTCCTCCTCCTCGTCCTCCGGACCCCGCCCGCCCACCTCTGATCTGTTCTCCTGTTTCCTTCCCTCCGTCTTTGCTCAGTTTACCCATGCCCCCTAACCCTGACTTTGCTGACCCTGATCCCGACCCTGATATTCTTTAACGTGCTCTATTGCTCTTTCGCCTTTGTTTCTTCCTTGTTCTCTGTTTTGGTCCTTTCTCTTCTCGTCGTTGTCCATTCTTCAATGGAACGTTCGAGGTTATTACGCCAATTTCCTCGAACTCCAACTTCTGATTTCGCGGTTTTCGCCCCTTTGTGTCTCCAGGAGCCGATGCTTGGTGCTCGTCCTGGTCGTTTTCATGGCTATTCCTTTCTCTCCCCCCCCCCCCCAAGCCGTTGCTGGGGCTTCTAATTCTTCTGCTCTTTTGATTCGTGCTGATGTTCCCTTTGTTCCTTTACTTTTTCCTTCGCCTCTCCATTGTTCTGCTGCTCGTATCTTTGTGGGGAAATGGTACACAGTTTGTTCCATTTATCTCCCCCTGAGTGTCCCGCTTTCTCTTCCTGATTTGAAACACCACCTAGACTCCTTGCCGGAGCCTGTACTCCTGCTGGGTGACTTCAATTGTCGTCATTCTCTTTGGGGTGACGTTCAGCCGAATACCCGGGGTCGCCTTCTTGAGTCGTTTCACCTCACTTCTACCCTGTCTCTTCTGAATTCTGGTGAGCCCACTCATTTGGACTCTCGGACTCGCACCCTTTCTTGTCTTGATCATTCTCACTGCTCTTCTTCTCTTTACTTAGATTTCGCGTGGCAGGTTCTTGATGACACCTATGGAAGTGATCATTTCCCCATCCTTGTTTCCTTTTTCTCTTTTCGCCCTTCCCTCTCTTTCCCTGGGTGGCAGTTTGCCAAGGCGGACTGGACCCTATTTACCCTCAGTGCTACTCTCTCTGACCTCTCCCTTGTGCCTCTCTCTCGCACTCTCCTCCTTTTTCATGACAATCTTCAACGCTGCCCTCCCCTCTATCCCTCGCTCTTCCTCTCGGGGTCCACGGAAGTGCGTTCCCTGGTGGAATGCGGACTGTGCTCGGGTTGTCCGCTGTAAGCGTGCAGCCTGGAAGAGGCACCGCCGTAGGCAGACGACCGATTCTTTTCTTTTCTTTCGGAAAGCGAGTGCGGTGGCCCATAGGGCCATCCGTACGGCTAAACGTGAATGTTGGGCATCTTATGTCTCAACAATTACGTCCGAAACTCCTCTGGCCCAGATCTGGAAGGGTATCCGCAAGATAGCGGGGAAATTCGTTCTCAATGTTTCACCGGTCCTTCACCTCCATGATACTCTTGTGGCGGACCCGTTGCAGGTCGCTTCTGTACTGGGTTCCCACTTTTCTTCTGGTAGCTCTGGTCTTCCTCTTCCCCAATCTTTTCTTCTTCGTAAACCTGTCCTTGAGTCTCGTCCTTTAGATTTCTGCACTCGTCTTCAATTTCCCTATAATGATCCTTTCTCTCTCTCTGAATTTCGTTCTGCCCTGGCTCTCTGCGGTTCTACGGCGGCGGGCTCCGATGGTATTCATTATGAGATGCTTCGCCATCTCCCTCCGTGCACGTCTCAGTATTTACTGAGTCTGTATAATCGGATCTGGGACCCGTCGTCAGTCCCTGAGGACTGGCTCGATGCCATTGTCCTCCCTGTTCGCAATCCGGGGTCTCTGGGTACTTCCCCTAAGGACTTTCACCCTATTGCTCTCACAAGTTGTGTCTGCAAACTCTTTGAACGTATGGTTAACGTTCGTCTGATGTGGTTCCTGGAACACCATCACCTCCTCTCCCCTTCTCAATTTGGTTTCCGCAAGTGCCGCAGCACGACAGATGTCCTGGTGAACTTGGAGGTCTATATTCGTACTGCTTTTGCTGCGAAGACCTCCGTTGTTGCCGTCCTTTTTGACCTGGAAAAGGCTTACGACACCACTTGGCGATATCATATCCTATCTCAACTTCATACTTTTGGCCTTCGTGGTCATCTCCCTCTCTTTCTCCGCAGCTTCCTCTCCCGTCGTTCCTTTCGGGTGCGCCTTGGTACCGCGTGCTCTGCCTCTTTTCAGCAACACGAAGGTGTGCTCCAGGATAGTGTTCAGAGAACTACTCTTTTTCTGGTTGCCCTCAATGGTCTTCTTTCCTCTCTTCCTTCTGGTGTCTTCTCCGCTCTCTATGTCGATGATCTTACCCTTTGCTGTCTGGGTGATGATTCGCCTCTCCTTCAGTGTCGGCTTCAACTTGGAATTGATGCCGTGTCATCTTGAGCCACCGATCATGGCTTCAAGTTCTCTACTTCTAAGACTTGTGCCATGACTTTTTTACGCGGAAACGGGTTGTTCTTCGTCCCTCTTTGTCACTTTATGGTCATCCCCTTGAATACAAAGATTCCACGAAGCTTTTGGGGTTATTCCTTGACACTCGTTTGTCTTGGTCTCCCCATACCTCTTACCTCTGTATTGAGTGCTCTAAGGCCCTTACCCACCTTCGGGTCTTGTCCCATACTTCTTGGGGGGCAGATAGGCGCACTCTCCTTGCTTTACATTCCTCTCTCGTCCTGTCTAAGCTTGATTATAGTTGCCCTGCTTACTCGTCTGCTTCTCCTTCTACTCTTCGCCATCTTGATGCTTTGCACCATACTGGGTTCTGCCTCAGTTCTGGTGCCTTTCGTTCGACTCCCATCCTTAACTTGTATGTTGACACTGGCTTCCTGTCTCTCCAGGACCGCCGTGATCGCTACTGTCTTTGCTGTCATGCGCGGTCCTTGCAACATATTTCCTCTTGCCTCTGTCGTGCTTTAACTTTAACACCTCCTGCGGTTCCTGTTCCTCTTCACCACCTCCCTCTTTCTGTCCGGTTATCTCGCCTACAGGATTCTCTTTCCGTTCGTATTTCTGATGTTTCTCCTCGTGTTGTTCCTTCTTTGCCCCCGTGGAGAGTCCCTCTTCCGTGGGTTTGTGCATCCTTGACCCGTATCATTAAAGCTTTTACCCCTCCTACGGTTCTAAAACGCCGTTTCCTCGAGCACTTTTCTTCTCACTCCCGCTCCGTTTCTGTCTTCTGTGATGGGTCTAAGTCTGTTGGCTACTCTGTTGTTTTTCCTGATCGCACTTATATGTGTCGCTTACCTTCGGAGACTAGCATCTTTACAGCAGAGCTTTATGCTATTCTCTATGCTCTTCGTCTCCTGCTTTCTCGTTGTCAGTCTTCCTTTGTAGTTGTTGTTGACTCTTGTAGTGCCCTCATGGCTCTCGGGTCCTTTAATCCGGTTCATCCAGTAGTTGTCGAGATCCAGCATTGACTGTTTCTTGTTCACAGTAAATTTAAGTCGGTTGAGTTTTGTTGGGTTCCCAGCCATATTGGTGTGTCTTTAAATGAGCGTGCGGATGCTGCCGCCAAGGAAGCTGTCCGCTCTTGTCCCATCTCTCGTAAAGGCATTCCGTATTCCGACTTTTACCCGGTTATCCATTCCTCAGTCCTTACCCGTTGGCAAGCTTCTTGGTTGTCTGTTACTGGTAACAAGCTACGTACTCTTAAATGTTGTTTTTCCTCGTGGCCGTCCTCCTTCCACCGTAACCGGCGGTGGGAAACAGCTCTATCGAGGTTGCGTATTGGCCATACTCGCTTAACCCATGGTCACTTGATGGAGCGCCGCCTTGCTCCTTATTGTCCTAGTTGCATTGTCCCTCTTACGGTCGTGCATGTCCTTCTTGAATGTCCTGACTTCCAGGACGAGCGTGTGTCTTGCTTTCCAACCACCCCTCGCAGTCCCTTGTCCCTCAATAAAATTCTTGGTGACTCGGATACTTTTGATATCATTCGCCTTATGCGTTTTTGTTCTCGTATTGGCATCCTTGGTGATATTTAGCGCCCTCTGATTATTTTGCGCATTTGATGGTGCTACATAGCCTTCCCGGTTTGGTGCCTTCTTTTGATAATTACTTACTTACTTAGGTCCGACAAAAAGTGGGTCGTGTACTTCAGTCTCTGGCTGTAGGTTGAGGCATGCCGAAATTGGCTTATCATAGACCAACCAGGTCGTAACACTTACAGGAGAGAATATTTGAAGTAACTAAATCTTTTGTATGGGACTTAACCTCTATATTGTTGTACCAATATCTTTCTTCCATTGTAGGCGTCGTCTCTTCTGTAGCTCTCCTCTAATTCTCTCGTCCGTAGTGTCAGTATTCAAAATTTAATGCTCCTCTGAGGCCAATGTTACACTTGAGGATCGTTCCCTTGGTTGTGACAAATTGTGTTCAATCTGATGACCTGGGTTCTATTTTAGGGTTGGAAACACAGCGTTCTCTGGGGGAGGGGGGAGGTAGTCCTGTTATCAAATACCCGCAGGTCATCCCATGGTGTCTGTTGTAGCTATAGTTGCTTTGTTGTGGAACTGGTCTTGGTGACTAGGCGTCTCTTCCTCTTGGCCAGGCCAAGGTCTGGGCCTGTCTTCTCCAGTCTGTTTGCCATCTCACTTTATTAAATGCTTTTATTCTTTCATTCTGCATGTATAAATTTTTTGCTGTATCCTGGATGCCTTATGAAAGAATTAGGGTATGACTGGGTAATCCTTAAAATTCTTAGTCAAAGTCCATAATTTATACAAGTCTGCTTGGAGTACTAGTTTTATCATTATCACATACAGAAAGGTTGAGACTCCATGGCTTCATGTTTTCATTCGGTTGATGCCGTTGATGGGTTTTGTCAATTCGGAGCTTGATGCACGGTATTGGCTGGGTAGCCCGTCAGAAAAAGTACATCATTTGGTCTAGTTTCCCTTTGTCCAATGATCTTGTGAACGAATAGACAAATAGCAGACAAACAAATGCCTAAACCAAAGAAAATTCCATACACAAGTAATCTTTTTCATGCCATGGAAAAGTACCAAGTGAGGTTAAGAGACCTGCCTTAACGTGAGTGAACCCTTCTGGCCTGGGAGCACGAAACTAACCCTCTAAATTGTATCTGACTGGAACCACAGAGTTCCACTGACTTGCTAATCAGCCCTAGTGATCAAGGCATTTCAACGACTCTTGCAATATCCTTGGCCATCCCAGCCAGAGGGCTGCCCATAGATACCCAGCAAGTCAGACCTTGGTCCCAGACCAGAGGATACAGGAGAGTGCAAGGATGGATGTGCACTCCAGGAGATTCCACACTGATACACATCTGGTCATACTCACTCGCACAACTTAACAATCGTAGAATTCCTTTCTCTCATACCAGGACAAAATTATATCATCTCCTTACTCGTCTGAGTGATGTAGTCAATCATGTCTGTGCAGCCTTTATCCTTGAGATTTACGACCTATGGTATTTATATTAAAAATTGTTTCCTTGTAATTTCCCTTTCGGTATGCCAGGCTTTGGCTTTCTGGTCCCTTCCATGAGTATGTTATCCGTACTACCACCATATATTCAAACTTCAATACAGTGATCACTCATTTCCCTGGGATAGTCAAGCACGTTCATCATTACCTATAGTCACGTGGGTCCTCTTACATGTTGGCTTAAAAAGTTTCTTGCTGCCATGTCCAATAGTTTAGCTTGCGTTGTACCACTATACGGTTCTTGTATCTGTGCATGGTTGAAGTCCCCATTATTATTTCCCGATAGATTTCTAACAGGCGACAGTCTGCCCTTTTAGTTATAGTAGGTACTACTATGTTTGTCATAATATTGCAGGGTCTGTGTCGTTTAATGGAGGGTTATATATTACGGCTGCTATTTTTGGTCCTCCCATCGTCATGGTGCCTGTTATGTAGTATCTGAACTCCTCGCAGCCTGGTATATCCATGTCCTTGAAACGCTAGTCCTTATCAACAGGGCCGCCACTCCTCCCCTTCCTTCCCTCTGCAGTGTGTGCAGTAATATTGGTGCGAATACACAGCCTTGCGGCACTCCAGCATTATGGTCAAAGTAGTCGATGTGGTATTGGAGGAATCTTTCATTTTGTAGTCAGAAATATTTTGTCGGAAGTGGAAGGTCATTCATAATTTTTATTTTTTGGTAAAGCCAATGTGTCGATTTTTAATCTACTAACAGGTTTCCTTGATATATTGTGTGGTTAAAGTGCAGCTTTTCAGAATGTTAAGAACGTATTGTTCAGACCGGTAGGGGCTGACTTGAGTTTTTCCGTAGTGTCAGTCTGGTGGACGTTTTGTGCTGCCCATATACATCGGTTTAGGATCTAAACAAATACCAGGTTTTTATACCGGTGTTTCCAGGCCGTTCGGAGTTGGAAATTTCTTAGACCCGAGTGATAGGAACAATAGTTTTGATAAGAGATTTTGGTACCTTGGTTTAATTCACCTTTATCATTTATACACGAAAATTTGACTGCAATGTTTGTCATTATGGTGGGTTATATTTGTGAGATGGAACCCATACAAGAGATTCTGAACCCTTTATACTGTGCAGAGAACAGGTTGTATAAAAAGTTCAGTTATAAAGCTCTTATTGTCGGTCGTGCATGAAACTTTTTAAGAGCAGACTTTTAAGCACAAAATTCCTCCTGTGACGTTTAATATACTGGTAGCTAGTTGTAGTGCAGCCAGTTGTGTAGAGGTCAGCCAGTTGTTTAACCTGACAATGATAGTCTGCAAGTATTGTTTCTGTAAAACCTGCATGCTACTGCAGTCTGTCCTGTAGATGACTGGACTGCAATATCATTGCAGTTCTCGTTGGATCTTAAATTTTGATGAGGCAATTATTTAAAGTGTGACGGCTTTGGAAGGAGCAAGATTCTAATTAACCATCTTAGTGGAGGTTGTACATGGTACTTAAATTGTGGTGTACAGATGGAGATATATTAGTGACAGGAATATTGCATTAAAAGGAATGTTCAGTTTCATGAGTGAAGACATTTTTACTCGGCCATTTATCATACAAGGAGTGAGGTGGTATGTTGCACCACTTAAGTGTGTTAACGGCACATAATAATTTGTCTCCGAGCAATGCTGGAGATGTAGGGTCTCACATGACCTGAAGGGAAAAGGTATTGTTGACTTGAATGATTCTCTCTAGTATGGTTGGAAGCTTCAGTTATTTCCTCATGTTGATTCTTGTGCTTCTTGGGGCACCAAGAATTACCCTTGTGGCTTCATTCTATTCTAGTTTGTTAAAAACAGAGGCGGGAAAGCTAAGTGCAAGGCATGGTAATCAAGTAGGGATCTAACAAACATGTTGAATAATCTAGCATATTTAACATGTATACCAATATTCTTACTAGTAAGTATTTTCAGCTATTTGAATTTTAACCTACGCTGTAGGTCGTTTACAATGCCACTGATACCTAGTCGGATATTTGTGCTGCCCGCATGTTTGTATTGTTTGGTTGTTAACTTTGAAAGCAAGAGACGCAACTGGTTGTTTCTGGGAGAGAAAGCGATGGAAAAAGTTTGACCGAATTCAATGCTTTTAGCAACGAGTGAATCAAGTAGAGATTTGAATCTTGTTTTGTTTCAAATAGCCAAACTGTCAACATAACAGATGACAGCTTTATCAACTAAGTGTGCAAATACCAGTTTTTGTGCATTTGGATATTGAACTGTGTTGGGCAAAGCGCTCTACTCTGGGGTGTACCCAAATCAAAGGGTGCAGAATGTTTACTTTTGACTCCCTTGAAAGAATTGGGGCAGTTCTGATACTCGGGTACCCCCTTGAGCTATATCAAGTCTTCATAAACTCCAAACGAGGCTAATTCTAAGATTTATCTCGCCTTTTTGCTGTATCAAAAGGCGTTTAAGGTCAATAAAAGCCACCCAAGAGCATGGTTCCTGTCTAACAAAATATTCAGCAAATCAAATTTGAATGCTTCAAGGAAGGAAACCATACAGGTTAGGAACAAGTTGGGGGCTAATTTGAAACATTAACCTGTCGAGTATAATTCTCTCGAACTTTACACATACAGGATGTCAGACATGGGTTTGAAGGCAAAGAAATCACATAATGTGATTTCAATATTCTTACTAGTAAGTATTTTCAGTGATTTGAATTTTAACCTACGCTGTACGTCATTTACAATGTCACTGATACCTACTGATATTTGTGCTGCTCACATGTTTGTATGGTTTGGTTGTTAACTTTGAAAGGAAGAGGTGCACTGGTTGTTTTCTGGGAAAGAAAGCGATGGATAAAGTTAGACCGAATTCAATGCTTTTAGCATTGCAGAGGTTTGAATTCGGGGTTTTCCCTCCTCTAGATGAGCTGCCTTCCTGGGCTGACCAGTCACATCTGCCTGAAGCAACTGGTTTTAAGGTGCTAGAGGCCCGCCTTCGCCCCTTCTCCTGTTGGTAGAAGCAGTTCCACCGGACCTAGTTATACCTAAGTATAACTATAAGGTTAACTATATTAATTAGGTAAGTATAAGTATAAAGTAGGGCCCGTTATACCCAAGTATAAATAAATAAACGTTGATAAATCACAGTATATCAGCTAGTCATACTTCAGGTATATATGAATGCACATTCTACTTCATAATACATACTCTACATCGTAATACACCTAGCATGTCTTGTATAGCATTCCATAATATAGACCTATAATGGTAGTTGCACGATAAACGACGTCAAGCTTCTGCTATGAACTCAAATGCACTAAAATATTTTCAAAATGAGATTATATATACAATGGGTGATATTAGGCTAATCAACCTAGATATATATAGTTGGAATGCATCATACACCAGCCAAAGTATGATCATATTGGTGAATGTGTGGTCATAACATGGGCTAACAGTTGGAATACATTACACTGTGCCAATCTTTTTTTTATAGGCATACATGTTCGGGGTGCAGTTTGAGCCTTTTTCACTAAAGTCTGTTAATTGCCATTCTGTCAGCCGTCTTGCCTGCACAGTTCAGAGAGATGGGCTTTAGATTAGCTAGATTTTTGGGTTTTTGGAATCGGCACTGTTTGCTCTATTCCAAGCTGTAGGTCTAGTTTGAAAAGTCCAGGCTAAATTAACCTAAGGTATGCAGCGTCTCCCTCTGGGCCGAGGTTTCTAATCATTTTATAGGTTATTTTGTCTCCTGAGGATGTATCTTTAGTATTTTTTGCCCGATTAAGCTCATCCAGTGTGAAAGGGGTATTAGTGTCAGACTTTTGCACATGTTGTAAGGATTTTGTTGCACCTTTCTTCCTCTAATTCTGTCTGCACTGCTAATACATCAGGTGAAAGCTGATTACTGGCTGCTCTTTCTGCAAACCTGATTGCCAGTACTTCGGCTTCCCAATTCATATACTTAGGGTGTGGGGCTTTAGGTGATACCTGGTCTAGTAGATGTGCTAAGAGTGCCGGTCTCATTTGTTGTATTCAAGCCCAGTGCCAATTGATGATGGGCATTTAAATCACCACAAATGATTGTTGTAGTCGTGTATCCAAATGACACAGAAAGATCCACTTATGCTCGTAGAGACCTGTTAACAATTATCACTTTACGCTTTTCATGTCTTAGCTCAGTGGATAATCCCATTAGCTCTCTCTCTGCTCCACAATCGGGTGGGCATGTTATAGGCTTGGAGACCAGGTCACAATACACAGATTGCACATCACCTGGAAGTAAGGAAGAAGCCTCGATTGCATGAAATTTTAAGTTCTAATCCGTCTCGAAGCGAGCTCTCCTGTAGTATCAGGATATCTATGCCTTTGGTTGCTGCTATGCATTGCAAGTGTTACAATTGTGTAAAGCCCTTACACATTCCATTGTGGGATCTTTAGTCCTATAGGTTGTTGGAATTTGCTGATATTACTGTGGTGACCATGGAGTCTGATGAACACGCCATGGAATTTAAACGGGAGTTGAGGACCTTGGTGCACCTGAAATTGACTAGAGGTCTATTTCAGAAGTACTGGAGTCTACCTGTTTTTAGGAGTGTCTCCTGTCCTGCATTCCTTGAAGGTGGTTATTTTTTTAAATTTCTCGAGCTTGTGCTCAATTCTTTTGAGTCTGTGGTTTGCTTGATAGTGTTTCGAAAGCAAACTTACGACTAGTTCCGTGACCAAGGCCTTGATCATTGGCCAGAGGGTGTCGAGTTGTGCATGAACACTATTTACTGCTGTTGCAGGTTTGAGGCAAGTTTACTTTTTGGACCTTATCAGTGCAAACTGACTCTTGCAATAATTGCCCCCCCACCCCCCGTGTTCTTAATGGATGCAGTGGGCAGGCGACTACGTTGAACTATTTTCTTGTGGCCTCCAGTTATCCCTGAGTCCTGGACAGAAACCTTCACACCCTTCACCATGGCCGTTGGTGGAGGGCCATGGTGGTTTAGTCCTCTACCTGGTTTAGTCTTGGTGAGCTCCACACTGTTTGTGTAGACAGGGGAACCTGTATGTTTTGGTTGACGCTTCGACGCTGCTGTAGGCATGGTTTGGTTCACTTGAATCCTTTTAAGCCTTTTGCGGCGGCTTATGTTCCAGGCGAGGTGTTCCTCAGAGCAATTTGGGCACTTAGCTTGGATGGGCTGGTTTGCTTAGTGTTTATCAATGCATATTTTCGTGTTGTTGGACTGGGTGCAGACTCCACACCTCGCTGGGCGTGGGCAACCGTCCTTGTGATGTCCAAATCTGACATCTAAAGCATCTGAGGGGCTCTGGGGTAAGGCCAGTTGGAACCCGCCCTAAATGCCAAGATCAAGCTGCTGCTGGGATCAGTACTCTTAATTGTGAGAAGGACTTGTCGGGTATTCTTCCTCGTGGCTTTTACCTGGCATCTTTCTGCTGACACCACATAATTCAGCTTTTCGAGTTGAGTTAAGGTAATGTGCAAGGGATAATGAAGGACAATGATTTTCCTTATTTTTTCCTCAGGCTTGAGTTCGTCGTATTTCCTGTAATTGTTTTAAGAATCGTTACAGCTGTCTCGTCTTTGGGCCTCAGAATACATTCACCTCTGAGGTTTGACATTGCTCTGACCTTGAGCTGGGGGTACTCTTTGGTAAGGTCCACTACAGTAGTGTATGAGGACTTTCCTTCAGCATGCTGCATCTTGAAGAATGGCAGTGTGGATTTTGCCTGGGTAGATGGAGGGCTCATCGGTAGAGGCCTATTTTCTCGATAGGTCATAATGGAGTGATTCATCCTGTTGGCTATGGCTTCACATGACGCCAATCGCCATCACTGTCAGAACTTGAGTGAAAGTCTTCCTTTTGGGGTTGGGAGCAGCAACGTTGGTTCTCTCACAATTCATCTGGTGGTTCATTCAATCGGCCAAATGCTAACTGTGAAATGATGTCTGTCGTATGAAGGTGATGCTCAAATCCGTCTGCACTGAATCACTGTTGAAATTACACTCTAGAATGCTGTAGGGCCAGTGAACACCTTCCTTAAGTAGGGGTTCATATTTTCCAAACTCCTTAGCCAAATTAACTGTCCACTCCAGCTTTTGATGAAAGTTCAGTTGGCACATTTTAGGGAATAACAGCCGCTTACTTCTATTTATCTGCATCTCTTGCGTCCTGCTGGTTAGGGTGTCCTGTTGAGAATGTCTGAGAGCTTGCATCACTGGATTCTCTTTTCGTCGATCACTGCAATTTTTCGGAGATGTTTTTTTTTATATTATTATATTTATTTTATATTTTATATTATATTTCTATATTTTTTATTAACTGTGACTTAGCTGTCTGAAAATTACCGCCGTTTCTTTTTCGTCATTACAACCTGAAATGGCCCTGGTATAATTTTGTCTGTCATCCTCTCATATTCTTCAGGCCTAGTGCAAGACTCTATCACTTAGGTAGACTTTCTCTGCTATTTCCTCAACACACACTAACACTGTATCAGTTGAGCACAAGTTGACAATATCGAGGAGCGCTCACACTACGACCGCGTCGTCCTCACAACTATGATTTTAATATCTCTACTTGCCCCTGCTATACAAACTTAACAGGTTCTTTTTCCTATCGTTTATTTTGTTTTATTAACAATTCCTTTGAATTGAATTGTTATTGATTTCACCATTCACAATCCTTTCATAGTGCTTTCTTTTTATACATAAGGTTCTTTAGACCAGTGATTATCCTTTGGGGGGGGGGTGTCATTGTACATTTAAATTAGTGTGTATATGTGTAACAAGGGCCCACCCTAACTCTCACACTGAGAAGCAATGCTTTGCTATCACCTCATCAACGGGTCGTAGTACCGAAGGAAGAGACTAAATATTACAGTAAACGTGCTCTAAAAAGTTAATCGCTCAGTGACATGCCTGGGGTCCACGCTAGCATAGGTGGCTGCTGTGGGAAGGTGGGACAGGCTGGGTGTTTTTCGTGGTCCTGAGCCAGTCCCAAAAATATTTTGTTGTTGAAAGGGCCCAACGACCCAGCAAATAGGGAAAGGGTAAGATGAATCCCTCATTAGTGTTGCGTGCCCATACTGTGTGTTAAGAGAAATTGTCTGTTGGTCCCTGAAATCTTAGCTTCTGCTGTATGAATTTTGTCATCCGGATATCCTCCGTTTTTAAATTGTGTCCAGTGATAATCCAATACTTTTTGTAGATTAGTTTCCTTGATGATAATCTGTTTGAGGCATACTTCTAGTGAGTAAGAGAGCGATCTTTTAGGGGGAGTAGATGAATTGATAGAAAAGTAGATAAGAGTGAAGGTTTGTTGGTTTGTAGTAGATATTTGCCTTCAAGTAATTATGTGGTTGGAGGACTCCAGCTTGTTTGAGGTCTTGTCTGATCTTGTGTTTATTCTGGTAAAAAAAATTCTGCTACTCTCCTACCTGCTTCCCTCTGCAGTATGCTCGGGTACTTAGACAGAATTCAGAGACAGGACTGCTCTCCTTGGCATGGGGTCCCCGATTGATTATATTCGGTTGAGAAAATGTTGTCTTTTAAACTTTCTAAAAGTAACTGTAGAAGCGGAGTAAATAGGTCCAGTCTATAGGTCTAGTTAGTGCCCTGCACCCACTTAAGACCAGCCCACTCTGGTAAATTTCTTAATTTAGGGTAAAAGGTTCATTTAAACTTGTGTACCTTGGGCAGGTTATATAGGGATTTCATCAGATTTCACCTTTAATGGGATTACAACATGGGATTGGATCTAGTTTAAGGTTATGTTGAGTCTTTTGCCTTTAGCGACAGCTCCAAGATACAAAACGGTGGTAATCATGTCCACGCTGTTTTAACCACTACATGTTTCCTAATATTTGAAGTGCCGCTTTCGAGTCAGTTTGTATAATTGCATTTATAGTATTTTGTATGATAACATAGGCGAATGTCTGTTGTATGGCAAACAGCTCAGTTTGGGTTGATGATACTGGTCCAGCTAGTCTCCAATATGCCTGTTGGCTATCTGTGCAGAGAGCAGCACCAGCACTAAATAATCATTTAATGGGATTCCAACATATGATTGGACAGCACAGGGAGCCAATGAGCAACGCCCCTGGCAAGTATGACGTCACGAAGGCAGGGGGGTCCGGTCATCGCACCGCGGTGGCGCCAGCAGTTTGACACGACTTGTTGAGGAGGTCAAACGTGCGAGAGAGGATCCTGTCAGATTGACAGTTTACCTCGTTCCGGTGGATTTTACGCGTCACCCAGTAGTCTGCAAGCACTCTGTAAGGTCTTCCTTTATTCCATGTGTTGGACCGAAGAAGGAATCGACGAGAATTGAGCAGCAAGTGCTCCAGTAACAGGCGCTTTGCAACTGTGCAGTGACGTATGGGACGTCTCAGCCAGTTCACCCGTTTAGTGACGACGTAGCGGCTGGGCCAATCCACAGAGAGTCACTAGAAGAATGGAACTAGCTGGGAATCAGGACGACTGCAGCCGTAGTCGTGAGGAGAAGTCGACGGCCAGGAGACCGACTCCAACCCTTCAGGAAGTTGTGGAGGAGAACGGGCCTGCAGAGGATAGAGCACGGTGAAGACGCATTTTTTGAGGTGTTGAAGAGGTTCATGGAGAGAGCATCAGTGTGTGTGTGGGCGTTCCCTACAACGAGTCGAGAGCCGGGACCAGGAGCTTCATTTCAACTCTCAACAGAGGGCGAGTCCACATCAGTGAGGTGGAAGTAGGTAATTTAGTTTTCCCTCCCATTCCCCTTTTGTCAGTTATTTTAGCCAGAGAATCTGTCGTGAGCAGGGCTCGCCAATGTCTACGTCAAAGTAAGGCACAGTCGTGCAGAGTGAGGCTGTAGAGAGCTCTCACAGAATGTGTGGTGTGTGAATGCACCGGAGATTTAGTGAAGAGTTTGTGTCAAGGACATTTATACTCGTGTGACATTAATATTGTAAGTTTGTGTCAAAGAATATATATATAAATGTACCATTTATTAGTATAAGGCTGTGTGCCCCGTATTGATTCATTAATGCTAATATTGATGAAGTGATCTATATATATGCTGGAGTATTGAATAACATATTCATGTGTACAGTGATTTTCTGTGTTATTGCCATTGAAGAGACTTACGGTATTTAAGGCCAGTGCAGTGACTTATTGCATTTATTATTACTGTGAGATATGGTGTTCAATGCCATTACTGTGTTAATCGCCATTGAAATGATTTATTGAGCATTTAAAGCCAGTGCAGCGATTATTGCGCTTATCGCCAGTGTAGCAAGTTATTGTGTTGATTGCCAGTACTGTGTTTACTGTGAATTTAAAGAAATAGGCGCTTGACGCCAGGAAACAAGTACAGAGAGAGATCATACAGCAAGGGGGTGCGGTTGCTGTGAATGACAGGAGAGTGTTGCCGTTTGGTTGCGCTCTAGTTTATGAAGAGAGTATTCTGCTGTCATGTATTTCTTCGCCTTCTTGTGGATATATAGAGATAATACTTTAATGTTTTAAGTAAAATACAAAACTACCTTCGCGTTTGCATTATCCCTCCATTGCTTGTTGCTATAGAGTTTACAAAGAGAGAGTGATAGAGATACATACGTGCCTGATACCAGATTTATTTAGTGTGCTTTTGACACTATTACCACAATCCCACGAAACCACTGGCGTGTTACTGGACACAGAACACCAGCTGGCGACCTTTCAGTTAGCAGTAGAGCCCTCTGTCGGGGCGGGCACACGATCAAGAGAGTTGATTGTGTTCCCACTCGCCTTCAGGTTAGAAGGCCGGCCGGAGGTAGACTGGGATACTCTCCAGGTGTACAGTGGCACCTTGAGGATGGAGTGTAGACCTGCAGGGCTGCAGTAAGTAACAGTTACCATTACTACTACTTGGTAGTGACTGGTGAGAGGTAGAGAAACCCCGAGATTGTCGATATTGACAGGATATTAAGTACACTTACCTTAACTTATTTACTTACTGGAGTGAAACCCCAACATTGGCGACCTCGCCAGGATAACGATCAGGAAACGATTACGGTTCGATTGTGGTACTTACGTGATATTAGGTACAGGTATAGGTAATCACTCGTAGCACAAGATGGAGGAGGAGAAGGTAACAAGGTTCATTGACACTAGATATGAGCAGGTGCTGGAGGATTGCACCAAGGCGCAGCTGCAGTCGATAGCTGACCACTTTGGGATAAAGTTGAGATCCTCCAAAGTGGGAGAGAGGAGACTTGATATTGTGGCACAGCTCAGGGCCCGTGATGAGGCTTTTGGGGAGGAACGGCCACAGACACCTGCCAGTGCAGCAGAGAACTTGAGCATTGGTGGAAGCAGTAGGGGATCCAGCGGCAGCAGGCGCAGCATCAAACTGGAGATAATGAAGCTGCAGCTGGAGGCACATCTGCGCAGGGAAGAGCGAGAGGCACAGCTGCTTAAGAGCGTGAGCAAGAAGCACAGCTGAAGAGAGCAGCAGCACAGCTCAAGCGTGAAGAACAAGAATGGGAAGCACAGCTGAAGCGTGAAGAATGGGAAGCACAGCTGAAGCGTGAAGAATGGGAAGCACTGCTGAAGCGTGAAGAATGGGAAGCACAGCTGAAGCGTGAAGAACGAGATGCACAGCTGAGACGGAAGGAGCGTGAGCACGATGCACAGCTGAGACGGGAGGAGCGCGAGCTGGAAGCTAAGCTAAAACAGCAAGAGGTTGAAGCTAACAAGAGAGGTTGAGCTGAAGCGAGCTGAACTAGGGCTAGCCCCACCTGCCCCTCCACCGCAGAAAGACCCCCGAGTGAGGGAGCGAGATTTACCGGTCTTCGTGCCTAATGAAGCTGAAGGTTTCTTTGACCACTTCGAGAGGGTCGCTACCTTGAAGTGGCCGAGAGCAGAGTGGGCAGAGCTGGTCCAGGGTAGGCTCACTGGTGAAGCTCACGAGGCCTACAACATGCTTGACCTCAAGGAGTGCACCAACTATGATGCTGTGAAGAGAGCAGTGCTCCACTCCTTCAAGCTGACACCAGAATGTTATAGGAAACGATTCCGTGAATGTACCCGTTCGCTAGGAAAGTCTTATGCAGAGACAGCGAGAGACATGGAGAGAGAATTCCTGAAGTGGCTGGAATCTGAAGGAGTAAAGGCAGCCGAGGATGTAAAGAGGCTAATGGTCATGGAGAAGTTTGTCCGTGCTCTCTCCTGAGATCAGGGTTAGTAAAGGAGGCGGACATACAAGACCTGAGGGCCGCTGCCGACAGAGCTGACATGTTGGAGGAAGCCTTGCGACCACGCCGAGAGGGACAGCACCGACCGCCAGTATACTCCGGATATGGGAGAAGATATAGGAGGACAGACAGATGGAGGACAGGAGCGAGTTCTCCCAAGTCTCCACCTCTCGAGTGGAGATGGTAGAGGATCAAAGAGTTCTGTGGAGCCGATTAAGAAGACCCTAGCTGAGAGTTCAGGAGCTGTTGCTGTGACGAGACACACTGCTAAGGAGACGACGGAAGGCGCGAGGAAGACCCACAGGAGGAGGAGGATCCGCTGCTACAACTCTGGAGCATTTGGACACATCTCGTGGGAATGCAGACGCCCTAAGCAGCGGGGGAACGTTGCTTTCGTGAGGGTAGACGACCAGATGGTCGAGAGGGTGCGAGATGAGCCCGTACCGAGTGGGGGGAGGAGAGTTCACCCATTCGTGTGTGAGGGGACCGAAAGGATGGGGGACGCAGACCCCATTCCTGTGAAGATATTGAGACACCGGGGCAGATTTTACCCTGGTGAGTAGAACCCTGTTCCCCGAGGGTTACCAGAGTTACCAGAGTAGGGGTGGCAGTTGTGACCACTGGGAGGCCCAGTGAGGATGCCCCTGCACGAGGTGACTCTAGATTCTGATTATGGCTGCCAGACCCTAGTGGTAGGGGTCTGTGCTTCGATGCCCAAGATGGAGGCGCAAGTCATCCTTGGGAATGACGCCTGTGGAGGATGTGTCCTCCCTAACCTCGTGAAAAGCGAAGAGTGCTTGGAGCACTATATAGAGAGAGGCGGAGTATTGGACGCCTGTGGGAACGAGAAGGAAATCGAAGAGGTGGCGTTTCCTGTGTGTGCTGTGATCCTAAGACGGTGCAACGGACACGAAGTGAGTGGATCTGATGGGGCTGAAGAAGTCGTCCGACAGCCTTGGAGTCGATCACCTCTTCGTGGAACCCGGAGGACTAGTGGAGGGCGATGGCAACCCAGATGGTTAGCTACAGGTGACCCTCGCCAGTTCTCTTAGAGTGGACCGCACTCGTCTGGGGGAGTTGCAGCAGATGGAGTTCCCAGATTTGATTCAGGAGGCCAAAGGAGGACGTGTTGGTCCTGAGAGGGCCACTCATTTTTATATGCAGGACGGAATGCTGATGAGAAAATGGTGGCCTGTGAGAACGGAGGCCGGTGAAGAATCACTAGGTACGAGGCACCAGGTAGTGTTGCCGGCCCAGAGCAGAGCGGCAGTGCTGGATATGTCGCACTCCGTGGATTCTGCAGGTCACCTGGGGGTGACCAAGTCTTTGCGCAAGATCAGGGACCATTTCTACTGGCCGGGTATGGATGCCGACGTGAGGCGTCACTGTAAGACGTGCTTACCATGCCAGAGGGCAGGGAAGAGCCAACCCACAATACCAAGGGCCCCGTTGGTCCCTGTTCCTGCATTTGGGCCTGCGTTTGAGCGTCTGTTGGTCGACGGGGTAGGACCGTTGCCACGGAAGAAGAAAGGAAATACCTATCTGATGACCATCATGTGTGCATCAAGATTTCCGGAAGCTGTCCCGATGCGACGTTTGACGTTGAAAGGTGTAGCCGGGCAGTTACCGCTATTTTTCTCTTGGGTGGGAATGCCCAGGAAAATCCAGACAGACTGTGGAAGTGTATTCCAGTTCAAATGGTTCAGACAGACCGTGACAAATTGGGGAGTGACTCGGATTCGGTCGTCGCCCTACCGACCGCAGTCGCAAGGTGCAATCGAAAGGTTTCACTCCACCTTGAAAACTATTGAGTGTTCTGCGCAGAGCAAGGAGCTGAGTGGGGCGAGGCAGTGTACCCTGCGTTGTTTGCCATACGAAACGCTGTGGTAGAGTCGTTAGGTTTCTCACCGTTCCAGCTGGTATTTGGACATGAGGTACGGAGTCCTCTGTCCATGCTGAAAGAACAATGGGCACCAGGAGTGACAGTGGGAACGGTCAATGAGTGTGTTCAGAAGTTAAAGGAGCGTCTCGCTTTGGCAAAGGAACTAGTAGGACGACATTTAAAGGAGGCGCAACGTAAGATGTCAGAGTGGTATGACAAGAAAGCCACGCCAAGAGTTCCAGGTTGGGACCCAGGTTATGGTCTTGCTGCCAGGGAAGAGCCGGGTGACCGAATCACGATTCGAGGGACCGTACAAGGTGCTACGACGGTTGGGTCCTGTAACCTATGAGATTAGTATCCCGGACAGACCCCGCAAGACACAGGTGTCATGTTGACCGCCTGAAGCCTTTCTACCCTGAGGAAGGAGGAGTCACCGTGCAGAACGAAACGATGACTCGAGATCCCCAACAGAAGATGGTTTTGTGCATGCAGGTAGATAAAGGACTTCCAGAGGAGGAAGGAAAGTGGTCCAGGGCGGACGGCACCCATCTCTTCAATTCGAAGAGTTTGGCGAAGATCGAAGACAAGCTGCGACATCTGGAAGGACGACAGCGCGCGGACCTGGCGGACCTGTTAAGAGAGGATGCCTTTCTTTACTGACGTGCCCCGACGACACAAGAGTGTAACACACGAGGTAGAGGTGAAGGAGGCCAGGCCCATCAAACAGTGCACTTATAGGGTCAGCCCAGAGAAGCGAGAGTTGATGAGGAAGGAGGTGGAGTACCTCCTTGAATGACCTTGTAGAGCCTAGCAACAGCGAGTGGAGTTCCCCGTGCTTGTTAGTGAAGAAAAGCGATGGTACATTCCGCTTTTGTACAGACTACAGAAAGGTGAACTCCATCACTGTGGCAGATTCCCACCCCATGCCCAGGGTGAACGATTGCATCGACCAGGTGGGAAGTGCAAGATGTGTGTCAAAGGTCGACCTGCTCAAGGGGTACTACCAGATCTCGTTGACTCCCGAGGCCAGGAAGATATCAGCTTTCGTAACACCGGACGGGCTGTATCAGTACAAAGTGTTGCCCTTCGGAATGAAGAACAGCTGTAGTTGTTTCCAGCGCATGATGAACGAGTTGCTGAGGGGGAGCCGAAGGCTGCACGGTGTATATCGATGACATAGTGTACGCCGACGATTGGGAGACGCACCTGGAGCGACTTGGAGAACTGTTCAGGAGGCTAGAAGATGCCAATTTGACCGTGAACCTAGCCAAGTGTGAGTTTGGGAAAGCCCATTTAGAGTACCTATGCTTCGTCATCGGCCAAGGAGAAGTAACCCCTGTGGACCACAAAGTGTCAGCCATTAGGGAGTACCCAGGACACGTAAGGAATTTTTGAGGTATCTTGGGATGATCGGATACTATCGTGGGTTCTGCAAGAACTTTTCCACGGTAGCGCATCCCCTGACTGAATTACTCTCCAAGAATGTACGATGGATGTGAGGAGAGGCCTGCCAGGAGTCTTTTGAGAAGACGAAGCTGCTGTTGACGGAGGCCCCAGTATTAATATACCCAGATTTTTCAGCCAGGTTCATTCTGTACGTAGATGCCAGTGACGTTGGGATAGGAGCCATGTTGGCCCAGGAAAGGAGCGAGGTGCATAGGCCAGTCGCTTTTTACTCCAAGAAGTTTGTGAAGTACCAGCGTGCCTATAGTACCGTCGAGAAGGAGGCTTTGGCTTTAGTAATGGCACTGAAGCACTTCGACGTGTACGTGGGAGGAGGGGGCGAGACCTGTTCTTGTCTTTACAGATCACAACCCCCTGACCTTCCCGTACAAGATGAGGAACTCCAACCAGAGGCTGACGAGGTGGGCATTACTGCTGCAGGAATACTGGCTGGACATCAAGCACATCAGAGGGAAGGACAACGTGGTAGCCCTGTCCCGTATACACTAAACCGATATGACTCTTATTTTAAGGGGAGGGGTATGTGACGGTGTTCCCCCCCCCCCCCTTATATTTCTCCCACGCCAGCTGTAAGTCATATCCACTTTACCCGAGCGTTCTCTACGTTCTGGGGAACAATTAGACATATGTGGGAGCGTGGAGTGTTCTCGCGTTGGCGAGAAATTCGCAAAAGAAGAGTATTTTGGCCTGTAGTTTAGGCCCTTTAGAACGCCAATATGGCGCCGGCCCCTCCGTTTTGCCGCCAAAACGGTATGACGTCAGTGGCACCAGATTGGTCAGGAACAGTGACGTGGCACAGGGAGCCAATGAGAAACGCCCCTGGCAAGTATGACGTCACGAAGGCAGGGGGGTCCGGTCATCGCACCGCGGTGGCGCCAGCAGTTTGACACGTTGAGGAGGTCGGACGTGCGAGAAAGGATCCTGTCAGCTTGACAGTTTACCTCGTTCCTGTGGATTTTACGCATCACCCAGTAGTCTGAAAGCACCCTGCAAGGTCTTCCTTTATTCCATGTGTTGGACCGAAGAAGGAATCGACGAGAATTGAGCAGCAAGTGCTCCAGTAACAGGCGCTTTGCAAGAGGTGAAGTCTGTGCAGTGACGTATGGGACGTCTGAGCCAGTTCACCCGCTTAGTGACGACGTAGCGGCTGGGCAAATCCACCGAGAGTCAGTAGAAGAACGGAACTAGCTGGGAATCGGGACGACTGCAGCCGAGAGAAAAGTCTGCAGCCGTAGTCGTGAGGAGAAGTCGACAGCCAGGAGACCGACTCCAACCCTTCAGGAAGTTGTGGAGCACGGGCCTACAGAGGATAGAGCACGGTGAAAACGCGTTTTTTGAGGTGTTGAGGAGGTTCCTGGAGAGAGCATCAGTGTGTGTGTGTGTGGGCGTTCCCTACAACGAGAGCCGGGACCAGGAGCTTCATTTCAACTCTCAACAGAGGGCGAGTCCACATCAGTGAGGTGGAAGTTGGTAATTTAGTTTTCTCTCTCATTCCTCTTTAGTCAGCTATTTATCCAGAGAATCTTCTATGTCGTGAGCAGGGCTCACCAATGTCTACGTCATAGTAAGGCACAGTCGTGCAGAGTGAGGCTGTAGAGAGCTCACAGAATATATGTGTGGTGTGTGAATGCACCTGAGATTTATTGAAGAGTTTGCTGTGTCAAGGACATTTATACTCGTGTGACATTAATATTGTAAGTTTGTGTCAAAGAATATATAATATATATATATATATATATATATGTATGTATGTATGTATGTATGTATGTACTCACCTAATTGTACTCACCTAATTGTGCTTGCGGGGGTTGAGCTCTGGCTCTTTGGTCCCGCCTCTCAACCGTCAATCAACTGGTGTACAGATTCCTGAGCCTATTGGGCTCTATCATATCTACATTTGAAACTGTGAATGGAGTCAGCCTCCACCACATCACTTCCTAATGCATTCCATTTGCTAACTACTCTGACACTGAAAAAGTTCTTTCTAACGTCTCTGTGGCTCATTTGGGTACTCAGCTTCCACCTGTGTCCCCTTGTTCGCGTCCCACCAGTGTTGAAAAGTTCGTCCTTGTTTACCCGGTCGATTCCCCTGAGGATTTTGTAGGTTGTGATCATGTCCCCCCTTACTCTTCTGTCTTCCAGTGTCGTGAGGTGCATTTCCCGCAGCCTTTCCTCATAACTCATGCCTCTTAGTTCTGGGACTAGTCTAGTAGCATACCTTTGGACTTTTTCCAGCTTCGTCTTGTGCTTGACAAGGTACGGGCTCCATGCTGGGGCCGCATACTCCAGGATTGGTCTTACACATGTGGTGTACAAGATTCTGAATGATTCCTTACACAGGTTCCTGAACGCCGTTCTGATGTTAGCCAGCCTCGCATATGCCGCAGACGTTATTCTCTTTATGTGGGCTTCAGGAGACAGGTTTGGTGTGATATCAACTCCTAGATCTTTCTCTCTGTCTGTTTCATTAAGTACTTCATCTCCTATTCTGTATCCTGTGCCTGGCCTCCTGTTTCCACTGCCTAGTTTCATTACTTTGCATTTACTCGGGTTGAACTTCAACAGCCATTTGTTGGACCATTCACTCAGTCTATCCAGGTCATCTTGTAGCCTCCTACTATCATCCTCTGTTTCAATCCTCCTCATAATTTTTGCATCGTCGGCAAACATTGAGAGGAACGAATCTATACCCTCTGGGAGATCATTTACATATACCAGAAACAGTATAGGTCCGAGGACTGACCCCTGCGGGACTCCACTTGTGACGTCTCGCCAATCTGAGACTTCACCCCTCACACAGACTCGTTGTCTCCTGTTGCTTAGGTATTCCTCTATCCACCGGATTACCTTCCCTCTCACTCCAGCCTGCATCTCCAACTTTCGCACTAGCCTCTTGTGTGGCACTGTATCAAAGGCTTTCTGACAATCCAAAAATATGCAGTCTGCCCACCCTTCTCTTTCTTGCCTTATTTTTGTTGCCTGGTCGTAGAATTCAAGTAACCCTGTGAGGCAGGACCTGCCATCCCTGAACCCATGTTGATGCTGTGTTACAAAGTTCCTTCGCTCCAGATGCTCCACTAGTTTTTTTCGCACAATCTTCTCCATCAGCTTGCATGGTATGCAGGTTAGGGACACTGGCCTGTAGTTCAGTGCCTCCTGTCTATCCCCTTTCTTGTATATCGGGACTACGTTAGCTGCTTTCCAAGTATCTGGCAGTTCCCCTGTTGCCAGTGATTTGTTATACACTATGGAGAGTGGTAGGCTCAGTTCTCTTGCTCCTTCCTTTAGAACCCAAGGGGAGATTCCATCTGGGCCTATAGCCTTCGTCACGTCCAACTCTAGTAAACACTTCCTTACTTCCCCACTGGTAATCTCAAACTCTTCCAGTGGTTCCTGGTTAGCTATTCCCTCACTTACCTCTGGAATTTCTCCTTGTTCTAAGGTGAAGACCTCCTGGAATTTCTTATTCAATTCCTCACACACTTCCTTGTCATTTGTAGTGAATCCTTCCGCCCCTATCCTTAATCTCATAACCTGTTCCTTTACTGTTGTTTTTCTCCTAATGTGGCTATGCAACAATTTAGGCTGAGTCTTTGCCTTGCTTGCGATGTCATTTTCGTATTGTCTTTCTGCCTCTCTTCTCATCCTGACATATTCATTCCTGGCATTCTGGTATCTTTCTCTGCTCTCCAGTGTCCTGTTATTCCTATAGTTTCTCCATGCCCTTTTACTTTGCTGCTTAGCTAGCCTACATCTTTGATTAAACCATGGGTTTCTCATCTTCATTTCTCTGTTTTCCTTTTGGACTGGGACAAACTTGTTTGCTGCGTCCTTGCACTTCTGCGTGATGTAATCCATCATATCTTGGGCCGTCTTTCCCCTGAGCTCTGTTTCCCATGCTATATCTGTTAGGAATTTTCTTATCCCCTCATAGTTTCCCTTTCGGTATGCTAACCTTTTGGTTTCGGTATCCCTCCTCGAGTTCAATAACCCTTCTTCAATCAAGTACTCAAACACCAGTACACTGTGGTCGCTCATTCCTACTGGGTCCTCAAAACCGATTTCTCTTATGTCGGAGTCGTTCAGAGTGAAGACTAGGTCGAGTCTCGCTGGTTCGTCATTGCCTCTCATCCTTGTGGGTTCTCCGACATGCTGCGTTAAAAAGTTGCTTGTCACCACCTCCAATAGTTTGGCTCTCCACGTATCCTCGCCTCCATGCGGTTCCTTGTTCTCCCAGTCAATCTTTCCGTGATTGAAGTCGCCCATGATGAGCAGGTGGGATCTATTTCTACAGGCAGCAGAGGCTGCCCTCTCAATTATAGTGTTAACTGCCTTGTTGTTGTTTTCATACTCTTGACTGGGTCTCCTGTCATTTGGTGGAGGGTTGTATATTACTGCTACTACTATTCTTGGTCCTCCCATTGTTATGGTGCCTGCTATGTAGTCTCTGAACTCCTCACAGCCCGGGATGGCCATCTCCTTAAAACTCCATTCCCTTCTCATGAGTAGGGCCACTCCGCCTCCTCCTCTACCTTCCCTCTCTTTCCTTATTACTGTATACTCCTGGGGAAACACGGCATTCGTTATGATTCCAGAGAGTTTTGTTTCAGTGAGTCCGATTACATCTGGGTTAACTTCTTGTGCTCTTTCCCTTAGTTCACTTGTCTTGCTTGTGATCCCATCTATGTTCGAGTACATCACCCTGAAACTGACTCTCTTCTGCTTCTTTTCTGGGGGGGACCTTTGGGATCTGGGGTGAGTGGGAGCTGGGGGGACCTGGCACGGGGGGATTGGTGGAGGAGGGAGGGCTTGGGGTGGTGGGGGAGAGGGGGAGGGTACAGGGGGTGGATAAGAGGGGGAGGGTACAGGGGGTGGATAAGAGGGGGAGGGTACAGGGGGTGGATAAGAGGGGGAGGGTACAGGGGGTGGGTAAGAGAGGGAGGGTTGGGGAAGCATGGGGGAGGAGAGGCTGTGGGGGATAGGGGAGATGGGGGGGCTTGGGGGGAGAGAAAAGGGTGGAGGGCTTGGGGGGCGTGGGGGAAAAGGGAGGGCTGAGGTGGGTGAGGAAGAGGGGAGGGTTTAGGGGAGTGGGGGAGAGGGGAAGACTTAGGTGGGGTGGGGGAGAGTGGGGGGCTTAGGGGGGAGGGGGAGAAGGGAGGGCATGGGGGTGGGAGAGACGGGAAGGCATGTGGGAGAAGGGAGGGCATGGGGGATGGGGGAGAAGGGAGGTCCTGGGGAGAGGGGTGAGGGGGAGAAGGGGGGTGAGTGGGGGGAGGGGGGTGGGTGGGGGGAGGGTGCCCTAGGTGGGTACTTAGTGGGGGGCTGACAGGGGATGGGGCAGGTTGGGTGTCTGTTGGGTAGAATTTGGGGGTGGTGCCCCAATCCCTGTGGCTGTTGCACTGTTTGAGGAGGGTTCTCCACTTCCCTCTGGGATTGTAGGGTTCTGGGTTTATGGTACTCTGATTTCCTTCTCTCTCCCTGCGCTCCTTCCTCGCGTCTGCTGTCCGTATTCTCTCTTCCCTTGTCATATCCCTCTGCAGGAATATTTTCTTGAACTTCTCTACACCTTTTAGACAACACTTCCTTGCTAGCAGTTCCTCTTTCGCGATTTCGCTCATGAAAACCACCTTTATCATTCGGTCTCTGTCCTTGTTGTACTTTCCAAGCCTGAAAACCTTTTCAACATTTCGCTCAGCTCCCTCCATCCTTACCTCTTTAAGGATCTCTTTAATCATGTTTTTGTCCTTGTCTCTCCGCTCCTTTGGTCTGGTCCCTGTTTGTTCTTCAATGCCTGCTACTACTACTGCTCTATTTCTCTCTATCAGCCGGCTAGTACATCTAGCTGCTTCCTGAGAGGAAGCCACTTCCATGGCAACTTCCTTAACCGCAGACCTAGCTTCAGGGCTCTTTTTAAGCATTTCAGCAAATGAGATCTGGGTTGTGGTGGTCCCCTCCACAGTAGCATTCCCATCTCCCTGGGGTACGGTTTGTGCCTGGTATTGTGGAAGAGTCTCCTTTAGGTATCTTATCTCCTCCTTTGCTGCCCTTAAATCATCTTGCAGGTTGGCTACTGTCTCCCTCATTACCCTCAGTCCTTCACTGAATTCATTCTGCATTTGCTGGAGTACTTCCTTCATCCAGGCTTCCTGTTCCATCCCATCCTCTGTGTTTGTTCCAGTTGTGAATTTCCTGCGTTTGGCAGTCAGAGTTCGTCTCCCTTCCATGATTTCCCTATGAGTGTGTGTGTGTGTGTGTGTGAGAGAGAGAGAGAGAGAGAGAGAGAGAGAGAGAGAGAGAGAGAGAGACAGACAGACACAGAGAGTATGTATGTATGTATGTATGTATGTATGTATGTATGTATATATATATATATATATATATATATATATATATATATATATATATATATATATATATATATATATATATATATATATATATAATTATAATATAATATAATATAAATGTACCATTTATTAGTATAAGGCTGTGTGCCCCGTATTGATTCATTATTGCTAATATTGATGAAGTGATCTATATATATGCTGGAGTAATGAATAACATACTCATGTGTACAGTGATTTTCTGTTATTGCCATTGAAGAGACTTACGGTATTTAAGGCCAGTGCAGTGATTTATTGCATTTATCATTACTGAGATATGGTGTTCAATGCCATTACTGTGTTAATCGCCATTGAAATGATTTATTGAACATTTAAAGCCGGTGCAGCAGTTATTGTGCTCATCGCCATTGTAGCAAGTTATTGTGTTGATTGCCAGTATTGTGTTTACTGTGAATTATAAAGAAATAGGCGCTTAACGCCAGGAAACAAGTACAGAGAGAGATCATACAGCAAGGGGGTGCGGTGGGTGTGAATGACAGGAGGGGGAGTGTTGCCATCTGGTTGCGCTCCAGTTTATGAAGAGAGAGTATTCTGCTGTCATGTATTTCTTCGCCTTGTTGTGGATATAGACATAATACTTTAATGTTTTAAGTAAAATACAAAACTACCTTCGCATTTGCATTATTCCTCCATTGCTTGTTGCTATAGAGTTTACAAAGAGCGAGAGTAATACATACCTGCCTGATACCAGATTTATTTAGTGTGCTCTTGACACTATTACCACAATCCCACGAAACCACTGGCGTGTTGCTGGACACAGGGAACACCAGTTGGCGACCTTTCAGTTAGCAGTAGACTCCTCTGTCGGGGCGGGCACACGATCAAGAGTTGATTGTGTTCCCACTCGCCATCAGGTTATAAGGCCGGCCGGAGGTTGACTGGGATACTCCCCAGGTGTACAGTGGCACCTTGAGGATGTAGTGACGACCCGCAGGGCTACAGTAAGTAACAGTTGCCACTACTAGTGCTTGGTAGTGACTGGTGAGAGGTAGAGAAACCCCGACATTGTCGATACTGACAGGATATTAAGTACACTTTGTGACGGTAACGCGTTGGTGTTCGGCTGTTTAAGGCTAGGGGTATGGCCTCGTCACATAGTTATAAAAAAAAAATAGAAAAAACTGGAACTTCGTCTGTGGTAAGGTAAGGAGAAGACACACAAAACACAAGTAAACTTTAACAATGAAATTTTAATTACGTTAATTAAATCAAAACATGAATAAAATGCACAAACAAATTCATATAATAAAATCAATCAAAATAATAAGAATAATTAGATGACACAATGAAAAGTTACGTTAAGGCAAAATAACAAGAAGTGCAATACAAAGTAAATGGGAGGTGTTGGAATATTGGCTTTAAGCCACCACTTCTCTCAGTACACGCTAGCGTCTAGCCGGGAGGAGTGGTGACAACGAGAGCACTGAACATTCTGAGTCTGGGGTTGGTGCGACCCCAGACATCAAGTAGTATGGGGGGCGAGTGCAGGTGCAGCCAGACCGGCGACCAATCAGCGGAGCCGGTAGCGATCAACATGTAGTTTGGTGGTTTGAGTACGAACAGGTGGCTGGCTGCATACGTTTTGCTCACCCTGGCAAGCCTTGCTGGTGTTGTTGTTGTTGTTGGACATGTCTTCCATAGTCGTTTTATATAATTTCAACGACGTGTTTGTGGAGGGAAGAGCAGGCTCAATCTCTTGAAGGAGATTATTGTCACAACTTACCTTAACTTATTTACTTACTGGACGAAACCCCAACAATATTCATATTATACCAATATTAAAAATATTCTAAGTTTCTACACAAGTTAAAGTAAAAAAAAAAAATAAGCTACACAATTTTTGTCAGGTTACACCTACAGGCTATCCACTTTTATTAGGCTTTCAATCAGGCTGCTCAATATGTGAGGTGCTCTCGGACAGGCTACCCAATTTTATCACGGCCTGTGTCTTAGTTATCAGTAGAGATACGTTTTTGTTGTCATAGAGAGCTAGTGAGAATTTGGTGGTGGTGGTGGTCCTTAAAATGTTGTCTCGGGAGTATAAGGAGTAAGGGAAACAGCCTAGTACACAAGTCACAAATTTATACGTACAAGTCACACAGGAACACATTTAACAAGGCGTTTTCCTCACAACATAAGATCACCTCGTATTATAAACTCAAATGGCTCTGACCATCCCACGGCTCACTGTCCCATACCTGGTATCGTGCACCCAGCCACAAACGCTATCATCCAATGACACACATTTTAGCCTCTAGGAAACCTGGACTCTTATAAAACCTCTCCAACTTCTGTAATATTACTCTACCCAATCTTGCAACCCTGGATATAGACAAGGATAGGCTTATCTGATTGAACGGCCGGAGAAAACCCCTCAAATAGCAGGAACGGTTGGCAGCGATACACCTCCCCCTCCAGTCAAGATGGCGTCCACCTCTCTTGCATCATCGCCCCTTAATTAATACTCTATTCTTTACATATATTATCAAACACATTAATGATTTTATTTACTATATTCCCCATGCATACTTTTTGATAGTCCATTTTTCCCTTACATAGTTAGGCTATTCCAGTTCACATTTTCTGATGATCTCCACCTGAGAAGGCACTACTTTACTGGGCGGAGTAATAATGGTGACTCGCGGCCTCTCTGACCTCGGCTGGGGATTTATTCTAATAAGCACTCGCCACTGTGTCCACCAACACTTTACAACCAAAACCAACCTCCACAGGAGGTAAGGTTCATAAGTCATTATATAAAGCAAGTTTACTATATCACAAATTCCTGCTTCCAGATAACCATTAACTTGTTCCCACTATCTCTGGTACAATGCTCTATCCGAATACCTCGCATGGGACTCTCCCATAACCAAAATTCGCTTAGCTATTTCCTATAATTTGTGAACACACTGAGAGACCTGGGCTCCGTTGTCTTGCCTTTCGAACGAACTGCAGTCTCCCCGCTGCACTCCTCTTTCAGCAAAGTGAATGACTTGGAAGTCTTTGACATTTGTAGTCGGCCTCACCAGTCTTCTTAAGACCCCCGTCCCATACGATATTCAAAGACAATGACCCTCTACTGCTGCTCTCCTCATTTGCTTCCTCGTGACGTTTCGTCCGTCTTGGCTCCTGCATCTGTCGTAGCTCCTCCAGCGGGAATCCAACTCTGTCCGTTTCAGAGCTCCACACGGCTCGCTCACTAGCACCAGTTCACTCACTACACCTTCCATTTTCAGTATCAAATCAATTGATACCAGTAACAGGGTTGCTGATTTGTGGAACCAATTGCCATGTAACATAATAGGAGGGTTACTTGAATGTTTCAAGCATAGGTTAGACATAAATGAATGGGATTGGGTGGATATAAATATTTGTTGCCACGTATTGGCCAATTGGACTTTTACAGTTAACAATGAAGTTATTATATTAACTGTTTCCATTGATATAACTATAGTCTTAGTAGAAGCTTTGCTAACGTGAATGTACAAAACATCTCAAACCTTTCCACTATCAACTGCCTCAATAATGCTGGAATAGAATATCAAATTTTTCAACTGCGAGTGGCCTTATTAAAACCATGTTGTAAATCATTTATTTAACCTGCTTTTCAACATGAAGAAAAAAAGCTTTTGCAATTTTAGATTGAAATAATCATCCAGCAATAGACGTTAAACTAATTGGCTGTTTGTTCGACACAGTTGATCTACTCCTTTCTGAATGTGTACCACATAGACAACCCTCTAGAACTGCAGGGCACTGCCGACTCTGACTTAATAAAAATGCTGGAGAATGGATCATAAAGCTCGTCTTTACAGTCTTTAAGTACACTGGTAAAGACTTGGGGACCTGTTTGGCTTTAATTTATCATCGATTTGCTTAATAACTTTATTTCTTACAAAGGAGAACCCTTGTAACACTAAACTAGTCAATCACCAATAAAAACTTGTCTGGTTAAAGGCATAATGTTAAGCTCTTCATTAGTAAATAAAGACTAAATACTTCTTGAAAATTAGCATTATTTTTAATCGGTTGTCTGACCAATCTGTTTTAGTGGCTGTTTTGTCCCTTATTTGATATTTGAAAAAACTTTTAGGGGTTGCTTTTCCTGCTGTACGAACTTCATTTCCTGAAAGAAATCCACAAGTAAATAGCAGTTCTGTTGTATAGACTTCCTCTATGTCACACATGAAACAGGAAGACTAGTGGGAATGCATCTTCTGCCAAACAATCACAGAAAATCCACTTCTTTACCGTAAAGCAACCAAGGACCTTAAGAGCTTTAAAAGTCAATGAAACTAAAAGTATCCCACAAAGTATCGGTGCAGAAACCATCATTACGGTCACTATTCTGGTAAAAAAAAGAATGTCAGCAGCTTAACACTCATAAATACTGTCCAGCAGTATCTTGCCCCACGATAGCAACCACAAAGTAGAGGACTGACAATCCAAATGAGCGTTCAACATTTGGTATACATCACACCAAGACCAACGACCTCCCAGTGATCAGAAAAATATAACCTGACTGGCTAATCACCTCAAAACAGGTACCACCTACAGACATACATGTGCCCACTTTTTTCTTTTTTAACGTGAATACATACAATAAGCAAACAGAACAAAACCAGAGCACTAATACAAAATGACAAAGCACAAACTTGCAAAAGTACAAAATAACAAAATTACATAATTACAAAATCACAAAGGTACTAAACAAAACACCGGCCGAAAGGGCCGACCACAAAACACCACAATAAATACAAACACAGGGAAATACAGTACAGAAACAACAATAATACAACACAAGTCACCCGAACCCGCACCCAACAACCCAAACACCAGAACAATTATACAGATCAAGCCTACTGGCACCGTAACCACACACTGAGAGGCACCAATAACAAAATGATAATATACAACAATAAAGAAAATATAAATATACAACAAAAACAAAAGGAAAGCACAATCGCAATACATAATACATAATAATGAGAACAAACCCAGGCCGGGCCACACTAACAGTCTGAAGGGCACACAACACTACCCAAACAAGTGCACAATCAGTACCATAAAAAACACAATCAGAAAAACATAATAGCATAAGAACAAGACACACACACACAAAAACACAAGCCACATAAATAAACCCACATCCACCAACCGGAGCACGCAGGAACCGGGAAAAACAAACCCGCCCCACACACACGCATGCGACCCGCACCCCTACAACCATGCACACAAACGGGAAACAACCGATATCATACAGCCAAATAAAGAAATCACGGGGCAGGAATAAAAGTCTCAGACAGGAACGTACTTCTCAGGGAACATATCCCGAGGATACCTGTTATTATAGCACTCCCGAAGCAAATACTCCATGTTGGTAAGGATACAATCCCCCACCCGCCGTTGGGCCTGCATGAACTCGGGAATCTCCAAATCAGGCGGAAACGGCCACTCCCGAAGCTCGCCGACGCATGTCGCATAACGAGGCATGGGTGCGCGAAACACCCTCTCCGAGGAATCAGAAGACACCGAAGAAGCGTACATAGGCCGCCAAGACGTCCACGCCCCGGGCTGCACAGAATAAGAAGGTGACGGCCGACGAGACTGTAATACCTCCACCGATAACGCAGGAGATACAGAAGAGATGGCTGGAGACGGAAGAGGCGACAAGACCGCCGCTGAGGACGAAACGGAATGAGGAAGGGGGCACGGACCCCCTAGAGCAAGCAGCCATTTTCAACACGACCACCAGGTCACCATGAACCTCAGCGGGACAACAACTTCCTACGATGAACCGGAACCATCCGACAAAGGCGAAACACCCGAAGCAGGATCCGCAGACACAACACCAGAAGGGGAGGCTGAAACATCGGCAGTGTCATCTGCAAGCAAATGCATCTCAGCCACCACCATAGATTGCAACGCAACCAGAGCCACCCCGCCGTCGCCGGAAGATCCACAATCGTCGAAATCGCCAACGTCAGCCCATGTAGAACAACAACGCCAGGAACGATTAGGCTCTGGCCGCACATTATTAGAACCCGAGGCCGACTCAAAGACATGCTGCAACACAAGCCGGGCAAACCGACGCTCGTCATAGAACGGCAGCATCCTCAACCACATGGGGTACCATGCCAGGCACAGAAGGAAGCGCCGTATCCACCCCAGCATTCAGCACAGCCATAACAGACGGCGAGGGCGCAGGGACAGGGACAGACGCAGCAGAAGAAGCACTTGAAGATGAGGGTGCGAGCATAAAGCAGTTGCAAGAACCACAGGAACTCCAGGGATAGCCGAAGCAGGACGATCACCAGGCGTCGACTCAACCTCCGGAGGAGAGGCGACAAAAACAGGAGGCGCAACAGTCGACACGGGGCACATCTGCGGCCGAAGAAACGTCCACATCCACCGAAGCCTCCTCCACAGGAAGCGGCGGGAAATCCTCCTCAATGAAGAGGTTCACAGGTGCAATGGCAGGCACAAAACACCCAGCAGCCTGATGGCCCAAAATGCCACAACGATAACACGTCGGAGGCCGGCGGGCGTAAAACACCCAAACGTGGTAACCTATGAGTTACACAGAGGACGGAATGTCTGCCCGGAGCTGCATGCCCAGGGTGCAAATGTTCGTCCGCACACCCTTGAGTGGTCTGGAGATATCGTGCGCAACCACACACTAACATCGGCGCCAAACTGCAGTAGTAGTACAAATGTAGTACAAACGGAGTACCGCAGTAGCAGACCCTCCGAAAACTCCAAGGGCGCCCCCATGAACACTGACATAAGTGAGGGCACCACTCTGATCAGAGAGGGTCACAGTGCCCGCACCTTCCGGCAGGGGTAAGGTTTGCCCCCTCATAGCGACGGACAAATTCCTGAAATGCCAGCTCCTCCGTAAACTTCACAATCGCCCGACGTACTGTCACCAACTCGACTCCATAAATGTCCATCACAGGGACATGAAGCATATCACACAACACCAGCGCAATTTCCGGGTACCCAGCTCGTCCGGAAAACTCGAGGCTCACAGACTGAGCCACAATACAGGGGGAAGAGGGACCCCCATCTTGAACTCCACGTCAGCACGGACCAGGCGGGCAGACACACACGCCCCCAACCGGCCAAACTGGCAAACAACCACCAACTGCCAGAGAGGTCAGGAAACACGTCCACACTCCATGGCAGCTAGCAGTCCATCCACACACAGGCTCAAGTGGTTGACTAAATGCTGCCCATGCCCACCTCTGCGCAGTCGGTCCCATACCTCTTTATCAAACGAGTAACGGCAAGGCCTTAGACAGTTCTGCAATCACTGGCCTAGTTGAAGCTAATGTTGAACACGTATGTAAATTGGTTTGGTTGAGTATATTTAGGGTGCATCTCTGGAGGCAATTTTCTTTACGAATATGTTCTTAGGAAGGTGAAACGATTTTTTTTGGAAGAAATATACTAATTTTAAATGTCAATTCCTCTGAAATTATGGGATACTCAATAAAACATGTTATACTTAATCATTTATGTTTACATAAGAAGAATTGAAGAAAATAAATCGTTTATAAATCACAAAGCGAAACCTAAGTACGCAAGTTCAGCACAGGTAATTTAATGAATGTTACCTTCAAGATAAATTTATATTAACATAGTAATATGTCGAGTTGGGTTTATTACAGGTGATTTCCGACTTGATTTAGGACATTTGCACAAGTAACGCGCACACTGTCGTCTTCGTCACTGTCGCCCTTGACAAGTTGGCTCAACCATGATGAAACGCGCACGTTGTGATGGTTTCAAGTGTTTTGCAAGCCAGACCATCTGCCACACGACACACTCCCACGGACCCGTCATTTTGACCGACGACATTTCCATACGTCTGGCTAAAAGGTGGCCAAAATCATTACTATAGTACATCCTTTCGGCGTCTAATATTTGTGGTTTTAGTACTGAGGAACCGTTTTACTGACTGTCAGTTGTAAAATATGATCAGCACAGACGCGTGTTAAGCTCAGTTATGTCTTGTAATACTTGGTGTTTGATCACACGTGCCACAGGTACAAGAATACACTGCTACCAGTTACAAATACTCTTAACCCTGCCACTATCGTCTTCTTTATAACCTGATGTAATTAAGCTAATTGACTGTTAAGAAGGAAACAGCCAATTAGTCAGGAATCCCAAGAATCTGGATCCAAAATTACTGAGAGAGAGGGGCGACTTTACACTAACTTACTCTATCAAGGGGAAATATTATTATGAGGATGCTTGGTGGAGCCACATGAAATTTACAAAACAAAATATCAGGATTGTGGACTAAGAAATAATATAAGGGAGGTTGTCTAAACACAGGAAATAAATTAATCACCTTTTATATAATAAAATAATCAAAGTATAAGATCAGCATACCCTACCTTGACCTTGAGGTTACCTTGAGGTGTTTCCGGGGCTTAGCGTCCCCGCGGCCCGGTCGTCAACCAGGTGCTGGACTGGTCAACCAGGCTGATGGAGGATGCTGCGCACAGCCTGACGTACAAGTCATAGCCTGATTGATAAGTATTCTTTGGAGGTGCTTATCGAGTTCTCTGTTGAATACCATGAGGACTTGGACAGTTATGCCCCTTATGTTTAGTAGAAGCATGTTGAACAGTCTGGGACCTCTGATGTTGATAGTTCTAAGTGCTTATTGCACCTCTGCTCTTCAACAGGGGTATTCTGCACATTCTGCTATGCCTTCTGGTCTCGTGTGGTGGTATTTCTGTGTGCAGGTTTGGAACCAGCTCCTCTACTATTTTCCACGTAAATTATTATACATCTCTCCCGCCTGCGCTCAAGAGAATACAGATTTAGGCACTTTAGTCGGTCCCGATAGTTTAGATGTTTTACTGAGTGGATTCTAGCAGTAAAAGATCTCTGCACGTTCTCAAGGTCAGCAATTTCTTCAGCTTTGAAAGTGGCTGTCATTGTGCAGCAGTACTCTACTCTAGAGAACACTTGCGTCTTGAAAAGTATCATCGGTATAGCATCTCTGGTGTGAAAGGTTCTTGTTATCCAACCTGTCATTTTTCTTGCAGTTGTGACGGCTACTTTATTTTATGTAGAATATTTTTACACCTAAAATATACCTAAAATGTAATTTTTCCCAACACTATTAATTTATTCTTGTGCCTCAATAATATTTGTATTTCCTTAGAATCTGATAATTGAAAGGGAAATAATGTAAATAAATGTCATTCTATAAAAACTTCATAAATGATGAAAGATTATATTTGTATAGCTAAAATATGTACAATCTTAGCTCAAACTAGTTTAATATCCCATCAAATATTTAAATTATATAATAATTAAAAATTACAAAAAAAAAAAATTGAAAAACCAGTGACGATGTCTTGTGAAATGATATCATAACAAACGTTTTCTTGTTTGGAAAATGGCCACCTCGACCAGGTTTTCGACTCTTTGCAGGATTGGCACTAGCTCTGGATCGAGCTTCCTTCCTCTTCCTTAGCTGCGCTTCATCTTCCTCTCCTTCAACAATTCAAAATTCTGCATCAATGTCCTTTACCTTTAATTTCCCTTCCAACGTTTCCATAACTTGTTTGTTGAAATCTTCCTCCTTGAAGCGTATGTAGCCCTTGGTTATACCACGGCTAGCCATACCACACATTGCCATACCACACACCCCTAGCTTAATGATTCCTGGCTTCAGGCACTTATTAGTTTTATTAAAATCATTTTTTTTAATAACTGAATACAAGACTTTACCTTAAAATATGTGAAAACTACCACCTTCCTGCCCTGGCCTTCTTGGGGAAGAGTTCCCACCTTCCTGCCCCTGGCCTCCTTACGGTAGTGGTCCCACCTTCCTGCCCTGGCCTCCTTGGGGTAGTGGTCCCACCTTCCTGCCCTGGCCTCCTTACGGTAGTGGTCCCACCTTCCTGCCCTGGCCTCCTTGGGGTAGTGGTCCCACCTTCCTGCCCTGGCCTCCTTACGGTAGTGGTCCCACCTTCCTGCCCTGGCCTCCTTGGGGTAGTGGTCCCACCTTCCTGCCCTGGCCTCCTTACGGTAGTGGTTCCACCTTCCTGCCCTGGCCTCCTTGGGGTAGTGGTCCCACCTTCCTGCCCTGGCCTCCTTGGGGTAGTGGTCCCACCTTCCTGCCCTGGCCTCCTTGGGGTAGTGGTCCCACCTTCCTGCCCTGGCCTCCTTGGGTTAGTGGTCCCACCTTCCTGCCCTGGCCTCCTTGGGGTAGTGGTCCCACCTTCCTGCCCTGGCCTCCTTGGGGTAGTGGTCCCACCTTCCTGCCCTGGCCTCCTTGGGGTAGTGGTCCCACCTTCCTGCCCTGGCCTCCTTGGGGTAGTGGTCCCACCTTTCTGCCCTGGCCTCCTTGGGGTAGTGGTCCCACCTTCCTGCTTTGGCCGCCAAAACCACACTGCTTAAATTCGTTCATCTCCCAAGCAAGTAGACATTGGCTGTTGCCAACTATGACAGTTCCTTAACAAAGCTAAATCATCTTGGCCAATTAAAGGGATTGAATCTTTACACTTAAATGATGGTTAATTACGTGGGCAAATGAACGAAGTAGTTATTGAATAAAATTACTGATAGTAACATGAAATTATCTAAATTAATGAATTAATAAACATTGGGAGCATGTGGCAATCTACAGCTGATCGAGAGAACATCTTGACCTGAGCTGAGGGCGACTCATTGCAATGTTGCCAAATCAACAAGTACCAATACTATGAACTCATTATCACATCCTTCTGATTCTACCATTACTTTGAAAAGAACTACTATGTATTTCCTTGCTTAGTGAATAGCTTGATACAAGCCCCAGATATACAATACTCTCTACATAAATTAATTGGTACACTTACACATGGCATTATTACGTTGTGGATAAACTTGGAGGGACGAGGCGGCCTCGCTAGCCATCTGACCTAGGGTCAGTGGTGCCAGCTCACCAAATGACAAGACGCCTATGTACTAGATGAACCACATATTGCCCGGGACACCATCATATAGGGTCCAGGCAGCTCATCCTGGTCCGTGAGGCGAGGCCAGGAAGGTGGGCCCGCGAGGCCAGGGAACCGGAAGACAACTTACATGACTCCATAAAACTCTTCACTCCTCCAACATACAATACAGAGTCCTCAAACTATTCTCTACAAGGCAACATCGTAAGACAGAACTTTCAAAATACACCATCGTATAGTCTTTTTCCCTAACACTGATGTGTTGTATCAAACCCAGGACAAATGTTTCCTTTCACAGCAACTAACATGCAGGCGCGCAAACGCGTCTATAACAATCCAATCTATTTAGAATTATTTGTATATATTATTTGTCAATGATCAAAATAATGGATGCCTAAAAGTTGTAGATAGATAATGCACAGATATAATTGAAGAAAGGCACATCCTGACATAAATGTCTAAGGTTTCTGTTCCCAGTAATGTTTGCATGTCGGTGATTTTAGGTTACTAGAATAAACATGGAAAATTATGCTTAACTGGACTTATAATAGTAGTAGTTTGGAACAAAAAAAATCCAAGTAACTTGGAGACTCTACTAAATCATATAAAAATTGAGAATAAGCCAGGGAACGTTGATCGTAAATAATTAAGATTACTATCCATCATTTAAGCATCAAGACGAACGCTTAGCAAGAAAAATTTGCTAAGCACTCGTCTCTATGCTTAATATACCCGTAGCCTAACTTAACGTAACCTGTATAACAAAATCGTCAATGTTTCTATATTGTAACTTTTGGCATATAAGAACTTCATACACATAAAACTAATAGTTTGTATAACATACTATGCTAGAATAACTTTGTAACATTGTGTTTAACAATCTTAAGAGAACAGTACATACAAATAGAAACAAAAGGTAATCCTACTGTTTTGTAATAACTTCACTAAAGGCATTACCTACACTGTCAAAACGTATCTACAATATTGACTGTCATACCGTTAATGTGTTACTGAGCATGTCTGTTAATACTTTTCACCATAAATAATCCTCCTTTAGTAACATAACCGTTTTCGTGTAGTAACAAAACTGTCATCTTCTTGCAGTAACATATCTAAACTAAGGTGTCTAATAATTCATATCTAAACTAGCGAGGGATGGGAGGGTTGTCGACCATCGCTGCGTCTAGTATCTGGTCTAACATGCCTCTGATGCCCAACAGGTGAGGTACACATTGAGCAGAGCCCGGGATCTGCTTCCCTCTGACGTTGACCTGAAGCTTCCGGTGTAAGATTTATGAAGCTTGGAAGGCCGGGGATGGGGCCCATGTTCATTGGATTATGATGGCGGGGATGGAATAGGCCGACTTTTTCATAGTCTGGTTTGATCAGGTAGTACAGTTTGCTTGCTTCATGGGCCTGCCCAGCACAGGCGATTATTTGGAATATCTTCATTGAGTGGTGTGCAAACTGCGTTGTGAACACTGATCCTCTGAAAAGCTACAAGAAGCTGGAAGTCTGGAGTAAAACAGGACAAACACTGGGGACAGAAAGACCAGAACGGTATCCATCTTTGCCGGCTTGGTTATGTCACATCTGTTCTTTACAATCAAGGTCGGTAAGGAGTTTTTTAATAAGTTAAAATGTCTCCCCGTTAAAATACAATAAATCGATTTTCTATAGAACACTGTCCAAACACCGCACATTGTCTAGCAGGTTCCAAAGTGGGCGGGGTGAATGACCGGGGGGGGGGGGGGGGTCGGGGTGAATGACGGGGGGGGGGGTCGGGGTGAATGAAGGGGGGTCGGGGTGAATGAAGGGGGGTCGGGGTGAATTAACAGGCCTTCAAATCCCTGGTGGCATGTGTTCCCAAATGATTGTTATAAAGGCTAAATGCCAATTAAATAACATTCTGAAAACATTTAATAAATAACCATGACTCCAGGCCCTTAAGTCATAACCTCATTCGTTGTTAAGATGCCTATAATGATGCTGTTTACAATGAAAATAATATTTAAGACAAAATATTTGTAGTGCAATATTAAAATATTTTTAAGTTAAAAATGAGCGAAGCAATAATATATTCTGAAAACATGAAACATGGACAAAAAGTTCATTAATCTTAGTGATTTATTTGGAGCATTATTAACAGATGGGTCATAGAAAATACGAGGTTCCAAAACGTGACGAGATGACTGGGTTAGTAATAAAGAAGTTCTTCCTGTTGAAGGAATGCTGTTAATGTTTGCCTTTATCTTTGTAGACAACAGATAAATGCAGACTGGAATCGTTATCATAAAACCATAGACAATGCTTCTGACACGCAGCATTGCATATTCTTCAGAACGGAAACTTGTAAATGGAATTGATGAAAACCCAAAGTTATCCACCACACAGGTGGAATTTCACTGAAATTCCCTTCTCAATATGCAGCTGAAGGCTCAGAACTTGGTTAATGATGATACGACTTCAGTGTATTGTATACAACAGATTTAAATTGCATGAATTATGTTCCTAGGACAGACATTTTATCAGAGGCTTGTACCGTGCAGGAACGAATGTTGTGCAACTGCTAGCAAAGCTCTAAGTTTTGGATGAAGTACTCTTTTAATTGTACTCGACTCAATTGGCTTATGGGGTTGAGAATCGTCTCTTTAGCCCCAACATTTAGATTTGTGGTTTAACGCTGTGGATCCACTCTTTTTTCCCAACCCGTCCTCGACTAAAGTCCTTTACATCCAGCAGCTCCAATCAAAGACCCAAAAGTGATTCCATGCATCTGCCTAACCCCCTGTTTATGAATGAAAAATGGTTTACACACGATTTGCAACTGATTTCGTCCGAACACTGACGGAACAAGTGCTTTACTGACTAATTTTGTTCGAACCACAACGCTGTAAATGCTTCACCCACATACTACAAATAATCGCCAACAGAACCTAGAGGAGGACGAGCTGTTTGGAGGACGGGCTGTTTTTCCCGGTTTAGGCATGGAAACTGTGTTGATTTATGATTGAAAACATCCTCTAGTTAATTCCCCAAAATTACGAAACTTCATATAGAAAACAACCAGACATGTTACTGATCGATGAACAAATCCACAGGTGCCGTGATGAAGGTTCGAACCCATGGGATGGGTGTTCCCGGCACGCTCTTGTCAAATACGCCACGACATGGTCAAAAGAATTGCAATCCGGGGTGCAACTACACCCACTTGGATTCCCGAGGTTTCCACTGAAGCCAAACTAGGTTTTCACACATTTCGTCCCATGCACTCTGGTTATGTCGTCCTGTAGTTTTACCTCTGAGGCCCCTCTTTCAATGCAGAGAGAAATCACATTATCGTGTTATATCAAGTAACAAATCTAGTCCTGTGGATGTGTTCATTGATGTATCGCGATAATGCGATTACTGTGAACTGATCCATACCTGCTTGATCCCTGGTTGATGGGGTTCTGGGAGTTTTTCTACTCCCCAAGCCCGGCCTGAGGCCTGGCTTGACTTGTGAGAGTTTGGTCCACTAGGTTGTTGCTTGGAGCGGCCCGCAGGGCCACATACCCACCACAGCCCGGTTGGTCCGGCACTCCTTGGAGGAATAAATCTAGTTTCCTCTTGAAAATGTCCACGGTTGTTCCGGCAATATTTCTTATGCTTGCTGGGAGGGTGTTGAACAACCGGGGACCTCTGATGTTTAGACAGTGTTCTCTGATTGTGCCTATGGCACCCCTGCTCTTCACTGGTTCTATTCTACATTTCCTTCCATATTGTTCACTCCAGTACGTTGTTATTTTACTGTGCAGATTTGGTACTTGGCCCTCCAGTATCTTCCAGGTGTATATTATTTGATAACTCTCGTCTTTTTTTTTTTTTTTTTTTTTTTTTTTTTATATATACAAGAGTTGTTACATTCTTGTACAGCCACTAGTATGCGTAGCGTTTCGGGCAGGTCCCTGGAATACGATCCCCGCCGCGAAGAATCGTTTTTTCATCCAAGTACACATTTTACTGTTGCGTTAAACAGAGGCTACAGTTAAGGAATTGCGCCCAGTAAATCCTCCCCGGCCAGGATACGAACCCATGACATAGCGCTCGCGGAACGCCAGGCAAGTGTCTTCTTTCTAATGAATACATTTGGAGGACTTTGAGACGATCCCAATAATTTAGGTGCTTTATAGCGTCTATGCGTGCCGTATATGTTCTCTGTATTCCCTCTATTTCAGCAATCTCTCCTGCTCTGAAGGGGGAAGTGAGTACTGAGCAGTACTCAAGACAGGACAACACAAGTGACTTGAAGAGTACAACCATTGTGATGGGATCCCTGGATTTGAAAGTTCTCGTAATCCATCCTATCATTTTTCTGGCTGTCGCAATATTTGCTTGGTTATGCTCCTTAAACGTTAGGTCGTCAGACATTATTATTCCCTAATCCTTTACATGCTGTTTTCCTACTATGGGTACATTTGATTGTGTTTTGTACTCTGTATTATGTTTAAGGTCCTCATTTTTACCGTACCCGAGTACCTGGAATTTATCACTGTTAAACATCATGTTATTTTCTGATGCCCAGTCGAAAACTTTATTAATATCAGCTTGAAGTTTTTCAATGTCTTCAGCCGAGATAATTTTCATACTGATTTTTGTGTCATCTGCAAAGGATGATACGAAGCTATGACTTGTATTTTTGTCTATATCTGATATGAGAATAAGGAAAAGCAGCGGTGCAAGGACTGTACCCTGAGGTACAGAGCTTTTAACTGCACTTGGACTAGATTTTATATGGTTGACCGTTACTCGCTGAGTCCTGTTTGACAGAAAACTGAGTATCCAGCGTCCTACTTTACCAGTTATTCCCATTGACTTCATTTTGTGTGCTATCACGCCATGGTCACATTTATCGAAAGCCTTTGCAAAGTCCGTGTATATCACATCAGCATTCTGTTTTTCTTCTAATACCTCAGTGACTTTGTCGTAGTGCTCAAGTAGCTGTGAGAGGCATGATCTTCCCGCTCGAAATCCATGTTGGCCTGGGTTGTGAAGGTCATTGATCTCCATGAAATTGGTGACCTGACTCCTAATCACTCTCTCAAATACTTTTATGATGTGCGATGTTAGTGCAACTGGTCTATAATTTTTAGCCAATGCTTTGCTCCCTCCCTTGTGTAGAGGGGCTATGTCTGCTACTTTAAGTGCATCTGGTATCTCCCCCGTGTCCAAGCTCTTCCTCCACACTATACTGAGTGCCTGTGCTACCGGCACTTTGCATTTCTTTATAAATATTGAATTCCATGAGTCTGGACCTGGGGCCGTGTGCATGCGCATGTTTTCATTTTCTCTTTCAAATTTAGTGCGCTCGTGTTGATATCAGTTATATTTACAGGGGTTTGAATATCCCGCATAAAGAAATTGTCTGGATCTTCCACTTTCATGTTGTTTATTGGAGTGCTAAACATGACCTCATACTGCTTTTTTAGGATTTCACTAATTTCATTGCCATCCTCCGTGTATGAACCTTCACTTGTACGAATAGGTCCAATACTGGCAGTGGTTTTTGCTTTTGATTTTGCATATGTGAAGAAATATTTTGGATTTTTCTTTGTTTCCTGAATTGCTTTCTGTTCTAACTGCCTTTCTTCAGTTTCATATGAGTGTTTCAATTTCCGCTCGATTTCTTCAATCTCCCTATTTAAATTATTCCTTCTTTGACTGGAAATTCGTGTCTGCATAAGCAGTTCCGTTATTTTTTTCTTGCGTTTATAGTGTCGTCTGCTTTCTCTTTCTACGTTGGATCTCTTTCTGGCTTTCCTCAAAGGAACATGTTTCAGACAGACTTGATACGCTTCCGAAGTCAGTTTTTCTATTCCTTCTGTAGGACTTGTATTACTTAGAACAGTTTCCCATGGAATGTTTGTAAGTTCCCTGTTTATTATCTCCCAGTCTATCCTTTTATTATTAAAATATAATTTACTGAATAGCCCCTCTCGCTTTATCAACGTTTTAGGTCTATTCTGAGTATTGATGGTCGTTTGCACTTCAATGAGCTTGTGATCTGAGTATGTGGTATCTGATATCGTAATGTCTCTGATAATGTCTTCATTGTTCGTAAAGACCAGATCTAGAATGTTTTCATTTCTCGTTGGCTCCGATATCTGCTGATAGATTCTGTGACAAATTTTCACTCAAAGTAGCTCTTTAATCTGTGGTTGGTTAGGTCCTGATAGATTTCCTGGTATAATATTATTGTTTGCTATTCTTTACCTGAGACTAGGCAAGTTGAAGTCACCTAGGAAGATATCAGGTATCGGGTTCTCCAAATTATCAAGGCTATTCTCTATTTTGTTTATCTGTTCTGTGAATTCCTCAGCCGTTGCATCTGGCAGTTTGTATATTAGAATAATCACTAAATTTATTTTCTCTATTTTTAATCCCAGTACCTCTACCACCTCATTTGTAACGTTAAGGAGCTCCGAGCATACAAGGTCTTCCCTAATATACAGACCCACTCCTCCATGTGACCTAATTTTCCTATCACACCTGAAGGTATTCCATGTTTCCAGTTTAGTTATGGCATTAATATGGCCGCTATTTCTATATCTTTTTCAATTGCCCTTTGTAACTTGTACACCCTTCTTATACCTTCCAGATTTTTCTTCTAATGTAATCAACAATTCTTCCTTCAACTCTTCCTTCATATCTCATTCCCTTTAGCTCAAGAACCAGTTTTTTTATATACTTTTCTTTTTTGTTTTGAATTTCTTCAACCAGAGTTTGCATGCAATGGCAGCATACTTGTTTTGTCGTTTATTAACAAGCTTGGGTATACACAGCAATGTGTTGTTAACCAAGTCTATATGAAGGATTACACAGAGTAAAAAAAAAAAAAAAAAAAAAAAAAAAAAAAACCAAGCTGTAAATTCATCTAATATTCCCATCTCAAGGTATGGTTAGTAATACATGGAATCAGGAGAGAAAATATCTGCTTCTACAAAAAATATTATTTTTTTCAAAATAATAACACTGATTTTCATAAGAGCTAAGCACTGAATCACTGAAATTCGGTTTGAAGTCACTTGGTTCAAATAATGTTTATTTTTGCTGTATATATCTATGCTTGTTACAATAATGTGCTGCTACCCAATTGTGTGTGAAATGTTATACAGTTTGGTTAAAAAAATAAAAGCTACCAGCTCATCCAACATAACCCACCTCATAGGAAGGTCAGTCTTACATGGATTCAGGAGAGAACATGAAATGTATGGCTGATCTATTAGCTTCCACTAGCAAAATCTGGGTCATACTGATGACGAGATCTCACACAACACGTATAGTGGTCATTTATACAATATTAGGAATAATCTGAAGTTGGGTAGTATGTCTTGCATAAGCATTGTTATTCGGTTGAGTGCCCTGTTTTTTTTTATATCTAGAGTAATTTCAGAAGTGGGAAGTTGTCTAATCCTATTCGTATTGGTGGTGTGGGGCGTCTTCACATAGGAGACAGCATTGCAATTCACCTTGGCAGTTCCTGTAGTGGGAAGCAGGCAGAGGAAGACTTCAGAGGTAGTCTCGACCACGGACGGACGCAAGTCTCTACCGTTTCAGCGTTTATCTGCACTCGCTGTAGTTGGGATGCCGTTCTTGGGTTGGATTTATCAGCCACAGCAGATGTTGCCCCCAAGCAGTCACCCAGGGAACATTTCAATAACCCCACGGGATTGATGGATGTCTACTACTTGGTTTCCTGCACAGATACTGCGTCTCTGACCTGGCTGTTACATTTCTGGACGTAGTGAGTGCATTGGTAGCACCTGAATCATTGACATGGGCTGTAGTATCGTTCCTTGGAGATCTGATGGGGTGTGCAGGCCACGCCAAAACATTTAAGGCCGTTGTCAGCCGGGAGAGTGACCTCTACTGGAGACTGGAGAGTGGGTCTCGGGTTTCCATCCTGCTGGATGAGGTTTGCTGAAACAGCAGTCAATGACTGGTTCTGAAGGTTGATGCTGTGGATAATATAGGCTATCTTTCTTTCAGCGATAAGAGCGCTCACTCGGTAGACAAATGTACTTCATACAGACTCAGTGGTGTGGTGGTAGAAGGATCAGGTTTTCTGGCTCTAATGCCTTGATTGTTGTGGGATTGAACAGGCCTTGGAGCGTTACAGCACTGCTGAACAGAATCTGGAGTCCCTTTTCCTCCATGATGACGTCGATGGAAGCTACATCAGAGTTCGCCATCAAGAATCAGAATCAAGGCTAGAATCTTGGCCTTGGTGTAGGTTCCTCGGAACCGAACCTTGATTCAGTGGAGCATGGTGATGTTTAACTGGCACCAGGAGTGAGGAAAGTCCCCTTCATCGGGTCAGTGCCGATGGAAGAAAGCTTTCTATCTGGATAGTGCTCTGATCGCCAATTCACATCACTGAAGAAGGCCTTCTGTCTCTTCCTGGTATAAAACGCCAGGATGGGAGTGGGGCTGACATTCTAAGAGTGAAGCGTTGTTGTTGTTATAGATTCAGCTATTGGGAACAAAAAGTTCCAAGTAGCACGGGCTATGGTGAGCCCGTAGTGGACTTACCTGTCACAGGAGCGGGGCTGAAACTTTCTCGAGCGAGTTGAGGCGAGGGTGTGAAGCGCTTCAAGAGAGTATATATAACTGATCCCCACCCCACCCCCACCACCACCTCCCCCCCACCCCCACCCCTACCACCACCTCCCCCCCACCACCACCTCCCCCCCACCCCCACCCCTACCACCACCTCCCCTACCACCACCTCCCCCCAACCCCCACCCCTACCCCCCACCCCTACCCCCCACCCCTACCCCCCACCCCTACCCCCCACCCCTACCCCCACCATCCCCCCACCCCAACCTGCACCCCAACCCCCCCGACTCCATAACCCCCCCTCCCTATGTAGTTGCCTCACTTTACTGTGGTCAGGTGAAGATCGACGAATCACGTGCCTGCCTTCCTCGCTAAGTAGGTAGTTACAAATTGTAACTATAAATAGTTACAATTTGTAACTACAATATATAAATATGGGTCTAATTTGTACAGGTCAATGCTAGCATTAAATATATTGGGACATTGGTTAATTTGGGCTGACTTGATCATATTGTGTTCATCAAAACCCCTTCACTTAGCAATATGTTTTGGCTCTATCCAATTAATATTATGGTTATATAAACTGGCATGTGTCTTGAGGCTTATCTTGAGATGATTTCGGGGCTTAGCGTCTAGCGGCCCGGTCCTCGACCAGGCCTCCTTTTTTATTACACCCCCAGGAAGCAGCCCGTAGCAGCTGTCTAACTCCCAGGTACCTATTTACTGCTAGGTGAACAGGTGTATCATGGTGAAAGAAACTCTGCCCATTTGTTTCCACCTCCACGGGGGATCGAACCCGGAACCTCAGGACTAGGAATCCGAAGCACTGTCCATTCAGCTGTCTGGCGTCCTTACATCCACTTACTCACGAGTCATTTATCAGCTTACAAATTCTTCACATATTGTCAATGTCTCACTCCATTTGCTATTTTAGGTACATTCACATTTCTTGATCTATATTTCTCATAGATTTCACAAGCCACTCATAAAACCTTAAAATTACTATACACTCGCATATTTTCCTCATAGATACTATTGCTAACTATAGTCCCTTGCACAAGATGGCGAGAGAGGCAGCCAAATAACAAACTCTCATAGCTGATAGAACAAGTTCCAGTTGAGTGAGTAAGGGGGACGTAAGAAACCACCCCCGTCTATGACCTTTTTTGACAGTTATGTGGATATAAAAAATCCATGGGGATTAATACATGCACCTCCACTTCTGGGGAAGAGATGATATCTCTAAATCATCAATCAACATGTGGTCAAAATAATTTTTAGTATACAACAGAACAACTGCCGGCCAAGCAATATTAATATGAAATATTGTTACATCTTTGGTGAAGCAACCTTTGCTTTGGTCACACACAAAACAGCTTCAAATGTCTGAAGCAATTCCCATTGAGTAAAGCAATCTTCTTGACGTCTACTGGGAAGAAAGGAAGTAGAGCGATAAGGAGATAGCTGAGGAGTCTTGCTGAGGGTCAGTGGAGGATATCTTGTGACTAGAATCTGGATGAAGCGGTTGGACACACCAACCACCAAAGAAAACCAATGCATTTGGCAACTATTGGTGTTGAGCACTGGATCAGCTTCGTTGGCACTGATGATGAAAATAGGAAGTGACAAAGCAAAGAGACATCCACTAGTATACATTGAAGATTGATACATTGTGATAAGTGCCAGGGGAAGGCCAAACCCCATGAAGTACGGCCAGTTCTCCTCGGTGAAATTTAATCTCTTTTATAGTTCCCAACCCATGTTGAACCATCTGTACTCAAAGGCATAGTGCATTAAGCATACACAGGTGATTACCGTTCAGGATCAAATCTACACCCACCAGAGGCACCAGCTTCTTCAAGCTAGCTTGTATGAGAAAAATATACTGGACAAAAATGGAGATGAGAATATCAGCTACGAGTTTACTGATGCTGCTGATCATGTGGGGACGTCCTTGGCGCTGGTGATATGCATTGTCAGCTATGTCTTGAAACCATATGGTGTTAATGATCCTGGAGAGCACGAAGAGTGGCAAGACCCAGAATGTGTTGAAGATGGCCCAACCTGTCCTCTTACAAACTACGGCTGAATTGACAGTTTCAGTTTGGACGTAATTTGAAAATGGAAAATATAGTTTGGATCATCTTTTCCAAAACGGTAAGTTAAGGGTCCGCTGGTAGGTTAGGTGGGCAGGAAATTCTCCATAAGTTTCAGAATGTCATGATTTAATTTTATTTTTTTAATTTTTACATGCAAGCATGCAAGATAAATACAAATACAATAAATACAATAAAACATAGAAAACATTACAAAACATTACAAAACAAAACAAGAAACCACCGGCCAGAAGGACCGACAGCACAGTATATTAATTAGCAAAACTGGAGAAACGCATGAGAAACATAGCATACATCAAGAGAAATATAAAATTACAAACAAGCAATGCAAGCAAAAAAACGAAAACAAAACATAGTAACATCATTAAACAAATTAAACAGAAGCAGTGGCCGGAAGGACCAACAACAAAGCACATCAGGAGGTACAACATGAAATATAACACAAGAAAATCACAACATACAACAAGCCTTAAATAAAAAAACAAAAAACAAAAAAACAATTACAACATGTAATGCATTAATAGAACACAGGACAAAGTTAAACACAAAAACAAATACATGAATAAGAACACTCACACCAAACCAACTGCCTCGCAACAAACAAAAGGAGAGGAGCAGGCACAGACTACAATAGGGGCATACAAACAGCCAGAGGGGCACACAGTACTATAGTAAGCAAAGAAATAGGAAATCAGCAGAGATACTTGCCCGGGAACATGACCTGTGAGAACCGTATATTGAACGCTTCCCAGAGCAACCACCACCAAGGGTCTCGTTCATCCACCGGGGACACCATTTTATCCTGAACCCTGGCAACAAACACCCGCAAACAGGGGACCCAGATGGTATCACTGACGAGGCGAGTAATCGCCACTCTCCCCCACATCATGGAAACCCTCCCACCATGAAAGTCCCCTGGCTAGTCAGACAGCATTATGTCAGCAATCTCTGTCCAATGACCCGGCGGCATCACAGACGCCGGCAACACGTCCCCCAGGTCCCCAACGCGCACCCTTGCAGGCGCGAGCCAGACAAAAGGCACCACCACAGGGGCACCAGTGGCCACAGGGCACACCACCAGACGACTGCAGGGAAGACGATAGGAAGGTCACCATGAAAGGCAGCGGAAGTCACCACTCCCCACTGCGGAGAGTCCTCTGGCGGAGAAGGAACAGAAGGCACCCCCCGAGACAGGGGCACCAGCACCAGCAGGCACATGGAGCTCCGCCACCACCAATTGCGGAGACATCGATGCATCCAGATCCACACCGTCAACACTGGAAGAACCACAGTCATTGAAGTCCCCCACATCGTCCCAGGCAGAAGACGAATGCCGGGAACGTTTGGGCTCCGGCCGGATATCGTCAGAGCCAGAAGCAGACCCAGAAACACGGGTACCACTAGCTGGATGAATCGACGCCTGACGCAGAATGGCAGCAGTCTCTACCATAGGGGGAACCGGGCCACATACAGCAGGAGGCTCCGCAACCACCCCAGCACCCAGCACAGCCGGGACCCGAGGCGAGGACACAGGGCCAGGCGCAGCAGCCGAAGACGAGGGAGAAGATGGCGACGCCTCAGTGATCACCAGGAAGGCCCACGGGAGCAGCGGGGACATTGACAGGAGCAGGTAGACCATCCGACGGCACTGCAATACCCGGAGGAGGGCCAGCAACAACCGGAGGAACGTCGGGTGACGCAAGGGGAGCTGCATCAGCTAACTGGACGCTCACCTCCTCATCCCTGGAGTCATCCTCCAGAGGGAGTGGCAGGAAATCCTCTTCCCGGAACAAGTTGACAGAAGCAACCGGATCCGCAGTGCACCCGACAGCCTGATTCCCCAACATGCCACACCGGAAACAAGTACGGGGTTGCTGGGCATAATACACCCCGCATGTAGTACCCTAAAAGTCGGACAGAGGATGGAATGTCCGACCTCAGGCACATCCTGAAGGTACGAATGTTTGTCTTCACTCCCGTATACTTCCCAGAAGACAGCATGTGCATTCGCACACTGACAACGGTGCCAAACCTCTGGAAGAAACGCAGGAGGAGGGTCTCAGAAAACTCCATTGGGGCCCCATGGACACTCACATACGTCACGGAACCACTTCGATCTGAAATGGCCACAGATCCAGTGCCATCCAGCAACTGCAAGGTACGTCCCTCGTACCGTAGGAGAAAGTCACGGTACGCCGCTTCTCCCACAAACTTGACCACACGGCGAGTAGTCACCAGCTCAACACCGTAGATCTCCATAACCGGGACATGGAGCATGTCACACATGACTATCTCCACGATAGGGTATCCTGCACGGACAGTAAACTCCAAACCCACAGAGTTTACCCTCACAACAGGGGGAAGATGGCAGCCAACGCAAAAGCGCCATGTCAACACCAACCAGGGACAGCAGGGAGGGTAGACACACCCACACCGCCTGCCAACGAAAGTGGCAAACACCCCAAACTACCGGAGAGGCCAGGCAACACGTCCTCACCTCACGACAGTAGTAGGGATGACAAGCCACAGACGATATTTTGTTTTGGGCAAATATCGTGTGTGGCGTGTCGGGGCTTTCAGGTGAATTTAGAAATATCGTGTGTGGCGTGTCGGGGGTTTCAGGTGAATTTGGGTGGTCACAGATTTGGAATTAAGGAATTCTTATGAGGAAAATAATTTCTGAGATTTTAGAAGTTTGTTAGGAGTTCATATGATGAAAATAATGTCATAGAAGTTTGTTAAGAGTTGGTATGGGAGAAATTCAAATATCGTGTGTGGCGTGTCAGGGGTTTCAGGTGAATTTGGGCAGTCACAGACTTGGAATTAAGGAATTCGTCGAGGAAAATAATTTCCGAGATTTTAGAAGTTTGTTAAAAGTTCTTATGATAAAAATAATGTCATACGAGTTTTGTTAAAGTTCTTATGGGAGAATTTTTCAGAGTTCCTACCGATAATAAACCGATATTTAGGCCGTATACATTTAAGTAGGAATCTTACTTAGAAACTAGTATATTGCTATATATCTGAATCATTTCACTGTCTTCCCCTCCCCCCCCCCCTCCCCCCCCCCTCCCTCCCCCCTTACCTCGCAATCTGTCGCCGCACCTGTGTTTACTTTTAGACCGTCAGCCAGACACCCCATTCAGGTTACCTCTTATCTTCTCCATAATATCTGGACCGTCCCTCCACCCTCTCTCTCTCTCTCTCCTCTTCATATTATTCTCTCTTCCTTTTTTCTGACATCGTAATGTTTTGTTCCTTTTTTCATTAACCAGTCAGTTTTACACAAATCAGCCGAGGCATCTCAATGCAACCTTTATTACTGAAACTTCCTCCGAGACTATCTAAGCTGGCACCAGCTACCTGCCCCCCAGGCTATCTGCCCGAGGCAATCATCACCTGATTACCTGCCCTGTCATCTACCAGTCATTGTCAGCATTCGCCACCATAATAATTTATATATATATATATATATATATATATATATATATATATATATATATATATATATATATATATATATATATATATATATATATATATATATACACATTAGGCGTTAATAAAACATATTTATTTATTTATAATTTATTTAGTCATCTAATTTTAGTTTACACAATTTATAATAAATGACTCATTTAGCCCGAAGTTCTAAGAAGCTCACTCCTCAATCCGCTTGTATAATATCCGTCCTATTCACTCTTCTTCTCTGTAAATAAAGAATAACAGTTTCAGATAGCGTTTACACATGTACAATATTTATCAGACACACACAACCTCGAAACAAATGTACTCACCATTTTCCGTTAGATAATTTTGTTATAGCCTCATTCAGCCAGTCGTCTCCAAGCACATTTTCCAACAAATATCGCTCTTATCATAACACAGCGTTTCATAGCAGCTCGGCATATTTTTAAATAAAGCATAAGATAGCCTCATTACGTTCCTATCATTCTGCATATAATCTCCGTAAGTAAAACTAGTTTCAAATAGCTTTAATGCAGTTTTTAGATCCTTGTTTGAAAGATGGTAACAGAAAAACATCACATATAGCCCGCATATGTATGTATTTAAACTCTGAAGTCGCTCTGTAAACGTGTATACATCACAGTCTTTATAATAATTTAAAAACTCCGAAATGTAGGGCGAATACACATTTATTCCATATGAATCTAGTATAACTATATTCCGTTTAGATTTATATAAGTAGTGAAGTTGAGGACTAGAGCGACGCGCACCACCTGCCAGGTGGCACTCAGGTGAGTGGCATCTGGCAGGTGGCACGCATCGCTCTAGTCCTCAAGGGTTTTGGGGGGGAATTTCCCGGATGTTATGACGTGTTGGAGGTAAGTGGGGCGCGTCGCTCTAGTCCTCGTGGTTTTCTGTGTGTTCTGGTCATGAAAGAGGGAAGTCGTGTTGTTGGGGCAGTAAGAAATGCATGGAAAAGACACGTGAGTGGCACCTGACAGGTGGCGCGCGTCGCCGTAGTCCTCAAGGGTTTTTGGGGGGAATTTCCTGGAAGTTTGGTGCGTTTCGGAGGTAATTGGAGCGCGCGGTTCTAGTCCTCGGGGTTTTGGGGAGCTTTTTCTGTGTGTTTGGGTGTTGAAAGAGGGAAGCCATGTTGTAGGAGAGTATGTGATAGAGTAAGAAAATAGAAGGATAAGAGGAAGGAGTAAATGAATATGTATGTGTGTTTTGCGTAGACTTAATCCTGTGTGAGGATAATAATTTTGATGATCGTGAGTAAGTAGAGACTGAGTGTAGATGCGAAACATAGTCTGTTATGTTGTTTGGGGGTGGTTAGGGAGGGGTGAGTGGAGCTTCCCCTCGTCGTCGTGAGACTGCTCTGGGTCATTTTGCGGTTAGACAAACCATTAACTCCCCCTACAGGAAGCCCTAAGTGTGAGAGGATGAGAGAGTAGAGTCCAGCAGGAGGGATGTGTACCATTACCCTTAAGTGTTTTTCAATGTCTGCGGAGGGGTGTGCGTACGGGTCACGGGTTAGAGGCTGACTGAAAGACTTTTCCAAGTAGCTTGGTTATATCTCCTCAGACACGGCGGAAGTGGTTGGGGCATCCATTACCCACTGCGTTTCGCTACGGTCCGCGACTCTTTCTCTCTCTCTCGCTGTCTCTCTCTGTCTCTCTGTCTCTCTGTCTCTCTGTCTCTCTGTCTCTCTGTGTCTGTCTCTCTGTCTCTCTGTCTCTCTCTCTCTCTCTCTCTCTCTCTCTCACCCTCTCTAAAGTCCACCACACGGCACTTCACTTAGTAAACTCAGTCAAAGTCAGTAGGTTAGCGTTTACTAAAAGAGAGAAACATTTCACATCGTCATGGAGACGCGATCTCTACCTACAAATTGTTCTTGTTAACTGTGATCATTGAAATGTATGCACGTTTACTCAATCTCCATCACCTATTCTTCCTACAGCCATTACTGTTGTGCGGAGCTATCTTGTCAGGGTCTCACCTTCGCGGCGGATTGAGGCGTAGTGAGATTGACAAGGTAATGGGCCGGCCTTACCCTCTCCCCATCCACCCCCACCATACCCATACCCCTACCACCCCCTCCATGGCCGAACCATCACTGCTCCCTTCCCAGACCGGATGTTCTGTTCTAAGCCTTAGTATCATCATTCTTTGCTCAAATAGCATTTTTTTTAAGAATATCCAGTCATAAGCTGGTCTTCAATCTTATTATTATAACAAATCATAATTTTTTCTCTCTCTCGCTCTCTCTCCAGATCATTTAATAGTTGGGGGAAAGTAACATCATTTTCCTTTCTCCTGCTGCCACTGTTCACGTATCTTTCTCCATTTCACTTAGACTGACAGCGCATCAGAGGATGACCACTAATGTCAATTTTCGAGCCCCCCATCACTCTCACCCTTATAACCTTGTAAGGTAACACGACCAATATGCTAACTTCGTTCTTTGCCCAATATCATTAATGTAACGTGGACAATATACCAACTTCGTTCTTTGCCCAAATAACATTTTAAGAGTAGCGAGCAACATTCTGTCGATGTCTGAATAATGAAATGTAAAACCATGTTTAGCCATTACATCCAAACACAATAAAATATTTTTGTTCCACACATACAAATTCCAAGCAAAGTATGCATATATGCGATAATATGGAAAAACACAATCTTATTACTATTATTAAATTGACTTGTTCATTATCCCGAGTTCAACACACTCTCTCTTAAGACCTACATTATCCAATGTAAACAGTCCGGATGAGCTGGGTTAAGTCTGTTTTTCAGTTCTTATAACAAGTCTGTTTTTCAGTTCTTATAACATTTGAAAATGTAAGCGTGGTTACTCATTCCGTCTCGGCGCATCTCGTTAGGGACTGACCTTGAGAGCTTTCCATAGCGCGAGTTTTCACTCATCATCAACCATTAGCAATCGTTCGACCCAACAGAAAAAAAACAGAGACTAGTGTTAGCATAATAGGTGAAAAAAGTTGATTTCAATAACTGGTAGACATAACTCACATATTTATCTTGGTAAAACAAAACATAATAACTGTCAGACAGACATAACACTCAGCATAATGCTGACATATGGTGTTAGCATAATAGGTGAAAAAAAATAGTTGATTTCAATTCTTAGCTTGTTCTTCACATGTTCAGTGTTCATTCTTGTATTCCCTATGTTCCTTATCATGTCTTCATATTCTCTATAAGTTCATATTCCCTGCATGTTCACTCTATTCATCAACTTTTTCTTACATGTTTTCTGTGTTCACCGTATGTTCACTGTGTTCATTCCCCTAATTAACCTCAATTTTTTTTATGTTCTTTGTTTATTTAAACCAATTTGTTTCTTCCATTCACTAACTAGTTCTTTGTCAAATAATATTATACTGCAATACAGTTCCCTCAACAATTTTAGTCACCAAGTTTTATTTACAAAACTATGTCAAAGTAATTCTCGTCGTCAACTTAATAGTTCTACCAACCCCGTTCTTAAACAAATCTACACTTTATTCAGTTCCAAATTTACAAAGACAAACCTTTCTTGTAACTTCTTAACTAAAAATCTTTCGCCAATCAACTAAAACAGTCACTTTCTTCATTTCTCAACTAAACTTATTATCCAATCAACCAAAAAATAGTCAAAGGAATATTTCCAACGCTGTTCATAACTAAACTTATTCCCTAGTCATCAGAAAAATAACCGTGTTCTTCATGTTTCATTATCATTTCATAACTAAAATTATCCATCAATCAACAGAAAAAGTCATATTCATCATCATTGTTCCTAACTAAAATTATGTTTTGTCAAGTAAGAAAAAATAACCAAAGATATCTTTCATCGCTGTTCTTAACTGACATTATACTTTGGGGAGCACAAAAATAGTCTCCCTCGTCATGTTTTGTCTTTTTCCTTAACTACAAGTATTCATCAGTCAAATAAAAAATAGTTACTTCATCATGTTTCCCTGTCATTTGTGTGATGGTGGGTTTTGGTAAAATTATACAAAAAGGAGAAACAAAACTACATCTGAAAGGTTATGAAAAGGATAATATATTCAACAAATACGTCAAAAACACAATAAACTACATCTGAAAGGTTAGGTTAATGGGTTGGGGAATAAGAACATATGATAGAACTTACTAAATACACTAAGATTACAAGAGGTTAGGTTAAGGGGTTGGGGAATAAGAATAAATAATAACAAACATAATAAATACAACTTATGAGCAACTTGATGAACTTTAACAAATAACCCTTGATCTGCAAAAATGACCCTTTGAGAAATTTGCCCTTGAAACGAGTAAATTCCCATATATAACAAAAATCCTTTGAAATGGTTAAACACCCAATCTTAAACAAATAACACTTGAAATGCAAAAATGTCCATTTGAGAAATTAACCCTTGAAATGAGTAAATGAATATGAGACAATGATTGACGAAACACAAAAGACAAGCAGGAATAATTATGTAAGTTAGATCATGTCTGGTTGGACTAGATAAGTTAGGATACATCAGTTTGGGAATGTAAGATTAAGTTAGGTAAAGCAAGTTAGGTTACGTTAGGATAGGTAAGATAAGTTATGTAAGTTAGGTTGTGCAGGTTAAGTTAAGTAAGATAGGTAATGTAAGGTAAGTCATGTTAGGATAGGTAAAGTTAGGTTATGCAGGTTAAGTTAGGTACGATAGGTAAAGGTAAGGTAAGTTAAGTTAGGATAGGTAAAGTTAGGTTTAGGAACGTTACGTTAACTAAGTAACATTGGGTGGAGAGGATAGGTTACGTAGGATTTGGGCAGTGTAGTTCTGAGAACAGTTTTAGGGTAAAGTGACTAAGAAAATATATTTTAACAGAAGGACTCTTCATTGACCTAAGAAAAGCCTTTGATACTGTTAATCACAACTACCTCTTACTTAAACTCCAGCATTATGGAATCCGAGGCCTTGCCCTTGACTACATCCGATCCTATCTTAGTGACAGACACCAATATGTAACCATCAATGATACAACTTCTTCCACTCTACCAATTACCGTTGGAGTGCCACAGGGCAGCATCTTAGGACCTCTTCTATTTCTTATATATATAAACGATCTGCCTAATGTCTCTAATATTCTCAAACCTATATTGTTTGCTGACGATACTACCCTTATCTACTCAAACCTCAACCCACATACACTAAATAATGTTGTGAATAATGAATTAAAGAAAGTCCACTTATGGATGTCAACGAACAAACTAACATTAAACATCGAAAAGACTTACTACATCTTATTTGGAAGCAAATCATCAAATGCAATTCAGCTACAGATAGACAACATTAACATCAGTAATAAAAATGATGGCAAGTTTCTTGGTCTATTCCTAGACAAGAGACTCAACTTCAGCACCCACATTCAACACATAACTAAGAAAGTCTCTAAGACAGTTGGTATACTCTCCAAAATCAGATATTATGTTCCTAACTCTGCTCTCCTCTCACTATATTATGCACTAATCTACCCCTATCTTAATTATGGTATCTGTGCATGGGAGTCTACCACTGCAAACCACCTTAAGCCCATCATCACACAGCAAAATTCTGCTATCAGAATTATAACTAACTCTGCTTTCAGACAACACTCAGCTCCCTTGTTTAAATCCCTAAACTTGCTAAATATTAACTCCCTCCACACATTCTCTTGTGTCAACTACATTTACAAAACCCTGTTCTTAAATGCAAACCATGCTCTGAAACTCTCTCTGGACAGATGTAATAGGACCCATTATCACCACACCAGAAATAAATATCTCTTTGATATCCCCAAGGTCAAACTTAATCTGTGTAAACACTCTATGCAAATTAAGGGACCTAGTCTATGAAACTCACTCCCTAGTGAATTGAAAAACTGTAAAACTTTTGCCTTATTTAAAAGCAAAACCAAAAAGTACCTAACTTCATCTTCTTAGTTTCCTACACTGAGCTTTAAATTTGCTCTGTACCTAGTGTTAACCAATCTCCTAATTTTTATGTAATATCAAACAACCTTATCATTGTGTTCATTGCTGTCTTCTTTTATGTGCTAGCCATATGCTGTATTGTGACTACCAATTTTTGTCAACTACCATTTTAAGCTGTCATTGCAATCAATCTTAGCTACCTATGTGCTTTAATTTACTGTACCTACAATTTTCTCTCATCTTTTTTTTTTTTCATTTCATGTAATCTGTTATGATTTTTTTGTCTATAAATTTTGCAAGTATTTACCTTCTTATAATTTTCTTAGATTAAGGACCTGCCCGAAACGCTGCGCGTGCTAGTGGCTTTACAAGACTGTAATTACCATATTTGTATCCTCACATTCCTTATGTACATTCTTGTATATGCATAAATAAATAAATAAAATAAATAAATAAATAAGTGCGGGTTTGGTATGAAAAGCTGAACTAGTTACATTTTGGAGAGAAATTTTATGACTGAAAATGTCTTAAAGAATAACATGATGGACGGAGAGTTTCTTTGATGAACGAAGGTGTCTTTGAGAACAACTTTTTGGTGAACGAAGGTGAATTAGAGATCTCTTTGATGATTCTGAGAATAACTTTGATCAACGAAGATGGATTGGAAAGTTTCTCTAGTAAACGAAGGTGCCTTAGAGATTAACTTTTATGATTTAGAGAACAACATTGATGTCTTAGAGAACAACATTGATGTCTTAGAGAACAACTTTGATGAACAAAGATGTCTTAGAAAGCTTCTCTGATGAACGAAAAGTTACTTAGAGAATAACTTTGATGACTGTATTTAACTTTTTTGATGGCTCTGAGGACAGTTTTGTTGAACGAGGATGTCTCAGAAGGCTTCTTTGAATAACGAAGGTGAGTCTGAGAATAACTTTTGATGACTCTGAGAATGACTTTGTTGTCTTAGAGAATAACTTTGAGAGCTTAGAGAATGTCTTTGATGAACGGAAGGTTACTTAGAGAATAACATATCATGACTGAGAATAACTTTTGATAGCTCTTAGAATAACTTTGATGTCTCTGAGAATAACTTTTATGAACGAAGATGTCTGAGATTAACTTTGACGTCTCTTGGAATAACTTTTGTGGACATGAGAATATCTTTGGATAACTCTGAGATTAACTTTGATGTCTTTGAAACAACTTTGATGAACAAGAGTGAGATAGAGATTACCTTTGTTAACTCTGAGATCAACTTTGATGAACAAAAGTGAGTTAGAGATTACATTTGATAACTCTAAGATTAACTTTAGATGTCTCTGAGACAAACTTTCATAACATAGAAATTAACTTTAATGACCAAAAGTGAGTTAGAGAATACCTTTGATGACTCCGAGAATAACTTTGATGAACAAAGATGTTTTGGAAAGTTTCTCTGAAGAACGAAGGTGACTCCGAGAATAACTTTTGTTAGCTCTTTGAGTAACTTTGATGACTTTGAGAATGTCTTTTGAGAACATGAGTAGTATTTTGTTAACTCAGAGAATAACTTTGGTGACTCTGAGAAAATCGGTGATGACTTTGAGAATGACTTCTGAGAACATGAGTAGTATTTGAATGAGTCTTTGATGTAATGAAGAGTAACTTTGATGTCTCGAAGA